>NC_041003.1:18534908-18792496 GCF_004193775.1 Glycine soja | reverse complement strand
TGTGGAAGCTGGGAGGATTGATGGGGACCCGGTGTTGAGAGAAAACGAGGATATGGCTACGTGGGAGTACGTGAGCTCAGTTGGAGGTGGCAACAGGGGATGGTGGGTTTATGCGCGCTTTGTGGATGTGAAAAACTTGTGTGCACCATCGCCCGACCGCCACCTAGTACCACATGTGATGGGTACCCCATAATCCTACAAGCTTGAGATGAGGAAGTGTTGAAGGGTGAAACTTCCTGCTTTTATTGTTGACCACAGAGTGGTACCTGGAGATATGTCGCGGGGGTCAGGAGACCTTGGGACGTCAGGTGGGGTGCTATTGCCCAAAACCAAGCTTGACCAATCCCGACCCAACCCGGGCATAGTCGGTCAGTGAGAACCTGTGATGTACCTAAGCAGGCGAGCTCCTGGCAGTCAACAGATAAAAGGAAAACAAGACCACAAGCAAGGAGGCTTTGTGGTGGCTGGCCAGGTGTGAATTTGTGTAATATGTGGATTGTGGCCTCTGGTAATCGATTACCAAGGGTGGGTAATCGATTACAAGGCTTAAAATTGAGGACAGGAGGCTAAGATGGTCTCTGGTAATCGATTACCAAGGGGTGTAATCGATTACCAGGCTTGAAAACGAAGTCAGGAAACTTAGGGAGCCTCTGGTAATCGATTACCAGCCTGTGTAATCGATTACACAGAGGAATGGGTCACTGGTAATCGATTACCAGGCATGTGTAATCGATTACACAGTGTATTATTGCATATTTCATGTCCTGAGGCTGTGTAATTCAAGTTTAGCCTCTGGTAATCGATTACCAAGGTTGTGTAATCGATTACCAGAGATGAAAAGCCTTAAGATACTCCTTTTAACGTCATGTAGTGGTTATGAGATGCATTGTGTGCAGCGCAGTTAGATTCTTGTGAAAGAGTCTACCCCTTTCTCTTCTTTATTGTAGATCGTGATGGCGGCGCAGCTAATCCGTGATCGAGTAGAGATGGAGTGCCTAGAGGGAGCTTGGGAGACCCTCGAAGGCAACACGAGGTGCCGATTTCGGGGCACCATTCGATTCACGGCTACTTCTTTGGTGCATCCAGATGAACCTGCACGGACGCTTCAGCGCACTGTGGAGTGGATATTACCCACGCCTACACCATATCGTCTAGTGGAGCCCGTTCAAGTGATCGAGGTAACGTCATCCGAGGAAGACCCTGAGGAGGACCTGGAGGAGCTACCTCCTGAGCCTGCTGTGGATGCCCTTGACTTTCTAGAGGGTGATGAGGATCCACTTCTCGAGGTGGATTCTCCCGAGGAAGTCATGTCGGCATCTGAGGCAGACTCTACGGAGGATAGCGGCCCGAGGGAGATGGCGATCAGCGGGGGCTCTTCATCCTAGTGGACAGCTTTTTTTGGATTAGTTTTGTATACTTTTGAGGGTGGGTGTATCTAGGACTAACTGTTAGGTTTACTCTTTTGTTTTTGTATGGGTAGACCTGATGTATAGGCATTTGATGATTGTATACATGTGGCTGAAGCCACCACTATGGACACCTTTGCTCTGGATGACACTATATATTTTGTAAAACTCCCATATTTTGGACAGCTTTAAATGATGATTGCATTTATGATCGATCTTGTTATTTGAAAAGAAAGCATTAGCAACTTTATTTGCAAAAGAATTTACCGACTGTACTTTATCCTTTTATTTTCACGTGACGACCTAAAGTAATGGCTGGTATATTCTTCTTTTTGAAACAGCAAAATAATTTAGAGAATTATGAGCGGTAAGAAAGAAATGACTCCGAGTAGAGTTGTGAACTGGCCATTCAGGACTTTATAGTGAGGATTTTCCTTCTAAACCTAGTTATGGTGAAAAGAGAAAGAAATGAAAAAGAAAACGAAGAAAAATAAATTATCATGGTTTTTTGTTATTTAAATTATTACTATTAAACCAGTCATTAATTTAGGGACGCCACAATTGGTGGTATCAGAGCAAAAGTTGGATTCTAGTGAACCTGTTATGGTCTTGCTGTGTGAATGCTGTATTTCTCTGAAACTTGGGAGTAGGTTTCGGGGAGTGACGTTAAGTCACACATTGTGTGTATTTCTGCCTTATTGTCTTGAGCATGGATGTGTGACTGATTCGTAGGATTGTTGTGTGTATAAGTATGTATAAAGAGAAGGATGTTGTTATAACTGTCATAGCCTGTGTGGTACACTCTCTCCTTAGGATTTCTTGGGTGCTAATAGTTTTCCCTACAGGATAGGTATGGCAGGACGTGGTAGGGATCAGAACCGTGATGTCCTTGACCGCATCACCGCTGTGCTGGAAACTCTAGTGCAGGAACGTGATGTGGAGCCGGCGGAGTATCGGGGACTCATGGCTTTCCGTAAGAACCACCCGCCAAAGTTCAGTGGAGACTATGATCCGGAAGGTGCTAGGTTGTGGTTAGCTGAGACGGAAAAGATTTTCGAGGCGATGGGTTGCCTTGAGGAGCATAAGGTTCTTTATGCGACATTTATGCTCCAAGGGGAGGCTGAAAATTGGTGGAAGTTCGTGAAGCCTTCATTTGTTGCACCTGGAGGCGTGATTCCTTGGAATGCCTTCAAGGACAAGTTCCTGGAGAATTACTTCCCACGGGATCTCAGGAAGCGGAAGGCGAGGGAATTTCTGGATTTGAAGCAAGGAAACATGTCTGTTGGGGAGTACACGGCTAAGTTTAATGAGCTTCTGCAGTATTGGCCTCAATACCAAGATGCTCGGAATGAGGAAGATCTGTGTGCTCAGTTTGAGAATGGGCTTCGGTTGGAGATCCAACAGGCGGTTAGTTATATGCAGATTACGGATTTTAATCAGTTGGTGACAAAGTGCAGGATTTTGAAGATAAGATGAAGGAGAGGCAAACTAGAGGCGTTGGAGGACCTCAGAGAAACCATCCTTTTAGGGGGAATGGTAACAAGAGGATGAAGCCGTATGCTAGCAACAAGGGGAAGCAACCTATGGCTACCTCCAACATGAGCCAGTCAAGGGGGACTGGGGTACAATGCTTTCAGTGTGGAGGACCGCATCTTAAGAGGAATTGCCCACAGCTCCAGCAGACACAGGAGAACCGTTGTTATGTGTGTGGCAAGGTGGGCCATTATGCTCGAGAATGTAGGGTGACCGGGAGACCGACGGTAACTGCCAATTCCAACACCGTCAATCGTGGACCCACTAATTCCACAAGGAGCGGTAATGTTAGCAACAACAACATTAGTGGTGGAAGACCAAAAGTACCCTCTCGGGTATTTGCTATGAGTGGCTCAGAAGCGGCTGCCTCCGACGATTTGATACGGGGTAAGTGTTTGATTGCTGATAAACTACTAGATGTACTTTATGATTCAGGTGCCACACATTCTTTCATATCTCATGCATGTGTGGAGAGGTTGGGGTTATGTGCGACGGAGTTACCATATGATATGGTGGTGTCTACTCCGACGAGCGAGCCTGTAACCACCTCTCGGGTGTGTTTGAAGTGTCCTATAATTGTTGAGGGTCGATCTTTTATGGCGGACTTGATTTGCCTACCTTTAGCTCATCTAGATGTGATCTTGGGGATGGATTGGTTATCTACTAACCATATCTTTCTAGACTGTAAGGAGAAGATGCTAGTGTTTGGTGGAGATGTAGTTCCAAGTGAATCTTTGAAAGGGGATGCAGCCAACGAAGGAACGGGGGATGTTCGAACTTACATGGTGTTGTTCTCTATGTATGTGGAAGAGGACGCTGAAGTTAGTTGTATACCGGTGGTGTCAGAATTTCCAGAAGTTTTTCCGGATGATATTTGTGAATTGCCACCTGAGAGAGAAGTGGAATTCATTATTGACTTGGTGCCTGGGGCGAATCCAGTGTCGATTGCGCCTTATAGAATGTCTCCGGTAGAACTAGCAGAGGTGAAGGCACAAGTGCAGGATCTTTTGAGCAAACAATTTGTTCGTCCAAGTGCATCACCATGGGGAGCACCGGTCTTGTTGGTTAAAAAGAAGGATGGAAGTATGAGGATGTGTGTAGACTACCGGCAGTTAAACAAGGTCACTATCAAGAACAAATATCCTCTACCAAGGATAGATGATCTGATTGACCAATTGAGGGGAGCGACGGTATTTTCGAAGATCGATCTGCGATCGGGGTATCATCAAATCCGAGTTAAGAAGGAAGATATCCCAAAGACTGCGTTTCGGACTCGGTATGGGCACTACGAGTATTTAGTCATGCCATTTGGAGTGACTAATGCTCCGGCTATTTTCATGGACTATATGAACCGTATATTCCATGATTACTTGGACCAATTTGTGGTTGTGTTTATTGATGATATCCTAGTGTATTCAAGGAATAAGGAGGAGCATGAGAAGCACTTGAGGATTGTGTTGCATATCCTGAGGGATAGGAAGTTGTTCGCCAAATTGTCAAAATGTGACTTTTGGTTGGAGAAAGTGCAGTTCTTGGGGCACGTGATTTCTAAGGATGGGGTTGCGGTGGATCCAAACAAGGTGGAGTCGGTTATGGAGTGGCAACAACCGACAACTCCAACGGAGGTTCGAAGTTTCTTGGGGTTAGCTGGTTATTATAGAAAATTCATTGAAGGATTTTCTAAATTGGCATTGCCCCTAACTAAGTTGACTCGTAAGAATGAGAAGTTTGTTTGGAATGAGAAGTGTGAGCAAAGTTTCCAAGAGTTGAAGAGGCGGTTGACGACAGCTCCAGTGTTAATTTTGCCCGACCCTAAAAGAACATTTGAAGTGTATTGCGATGCAAGCGGGCAAGGCTTGGGGTGTGTGTTGATGCAAGAGGGAAGAGTAGTGGCGTATGCTTCACGTCAATTACGTCCTCATGAAGTTAACTATCCGACTCATGACTTGGAACTAGCAGCGGTGGTTTTTGCCTTAAAGATTTGGAGGCATTATTTATACGGTACTTGCTTTGAAGTTTTCAGTGATCACAAGAGTCTCAAATACTTGTTCGATCAGAAGGAACTCAATATGAGACAACGAAGATGGATGGAGTTCCTCAAGGATTATGATTTTGGACTTTCCTACCATCCAGGAAAGGCTAATGTAGTAGCCGATGCGCTAAGCCGGAAATCTTTACATGTTGCGACTATGATGAGTTTGGAGCAGAGATTGATAGAGGAGTTCCGAGATCTGAATCTAGCAATCGAGATGCGACCAAAGAGCTTATTTGTGGGAGCGTTGCAGATTACCAATGAATTCGTAGATCACATACGCAAGGCTCAAGAGGATGACCCGTTTTTGCAAGGCAAGGTGTTAGATGTAATGGGGGATAAGGATGTGGAGTTTGAGAAGGATACAACCGGATTAATTAGATTCAAGGGGAGGATATGTGTGCCATCTCTAGATGATTTGAAAGCTAAGATTTTGGAGGAAGCACATAAAAGTCGTCTTAGTTTCCATCCAGGAATGACTAAGATGTACCAAGATTTGAAGAGAAGTTTTTGGTGGCATGGCATGAAGAAAGATGTAGCTGAATATGTAGCAAGATGTTTGACATGTCAAAAGGCTAAGGTTGAGCACCAGCGACCATCGGGAGAATTGAAGCCTTTGGAGATTCCGGAATGGAAATGGGAGAGCATATCTATGGATTTTGTATCTAGTTTACCCAAGACTAGTCGTGGGCATGATGCCGTGTGGGTCATAGTAGATCGACTCACCAAATCTGCTCATTTTATTCCGGTGAATATGAAGTATAGAATGGAAAAGCTAGTGGAGTTGTACATCAAGGAAGTAGTAAGGTTGCATGGGATTCCTTCTAGTATTGTATCTGACAGGGATCCGAGGTTCACTTCGCGATTTTGGACGAGTCTACATGAAGCCTTGGGGACAAAGCTGAAGCTTAGTTCAGCTTATCATCCTCAAACAGATGGTCAGACTGAACGAACCATTCAGACTCTAGAGGATCTACTTCGGGCGTGTATTATAGAGCAACAAGGTAGCTGGATGGATTGTTTGCCATTGATTGAGTTTACTTACAACAATAGCTACCAAGCCAGTATTGGTATGGCTCCTTTTGAAGCTTTATATGGACGAAAGTGTAAAACTCCTATTTGTTGGTACGATGATGGAGAAGCAGTACTTCTTGGACCTGAAATGCTACAACAGATTAATGAACAAGTGAGGTTGATTCGAGAGAAGATAAAAGCATCTCAGGATAGGCAGAAGAGCTATTATGATAGAAGGAGGAAACCACTATATTTTCAGGAAGGAGAACATGTGTTTTTGAAGGTTTCTCCCATAACCGGAGTCGGAAGGGCTCTTAAAGCTAGGAAGTTGACACCTAAGTATCTAGGTCCATATCAGATTTTGAAGAAGATTGGGCCTGTAGCTTATCATATCGCCTTACCTCCGAGTTTATCGAATTTGCATCCTGTGTTCCATGTCTCTCAACTGAGACGGTACAACCCGGATCCATCACATATTCTTGCAGAGGACGAGGTACAGGTGAAGGATAACCTCACCTATAGAGCACAACCTCAGGAGATCACTGACCGAAGGACGAAGTCGTTGAGAGGAAAGGAGATCGCGTTGGTGAAGGTGCAGTGGGGAACCGATGAGGGTGATTCTACATGGGAGTTGGAAGTTAGGATGAGAGAATTGTACCCAAGTTTGTTCATAGAGTAGTTAATTTCGGGGACGAAATTCCTAAAAGGGTGGGAGTATTGTAACACCCTGGAAATTTCTACCCGGAATTTTTGGAAACGATGTATTTTGAATGATTATATATATAAGTATTATTCAGTGTCTATGCCTATATGTTCTTGGTAAGGGTAGGAATACTAGGGGCAAGATACGCGGGTTAGACTAATTAAGGAAGAGAAATCCATAACTGGGAGGTTATGGGTTAATTCCTAATTAATTAGTTTAAAAATCATCGTTTTGCGTGCGACTTAAAAGTTAACGAAACCAACCTCTAAACCACGCTCGGGGTTTTATTCTGTGCGTTTTGATATATATATTGCTTGCTTTCGAAAACTGGCCCCGGCGGACGCAGAGAAACGCGAGAAACTGGAACCAGAGAAACGGCACGCAAACCGAGGCAGGATTTTAGCGTTTCAAAGGTCAGATTTTTTTCTCACTTTTGTGACTGAGTATGGGTCACAGTCAAAAAGAGAAAGTGGGCCCTTTTGCTCCAATCAAATAGGGACATGTGGCAGAGCTTGAATAAAATAATAGAAAAAGAGGAAAACCTTTTATTTAAAACCAAAAAGCTTTTCTCTCTCTTCACTCAGCCCTCATTTTTTTCAGACAGCTTTCTCTCTCCCTCACGTTGCTTTTCTTCCTCCCTCATTCTCCATTGAAGCTCCACACAAAGCTTCAACCTTTGGCCATCATTTTTGCCCCAAATCGTGAAAGGAGAGCATTTTCGGGGTCGTGAAGTGCGTGGCTACGAGTGGGACTTCGAAAATCCAGGTTTGGGTGGACTTCTTTCTCTCTTAAATTTCGTGGGTATGGGGTTTTGGGAGATATGATGGGTGGTTTTGTTAGTTTTCTGCTGTGTGATGATTATTTGTGAAGGCATTTGCTGAAAACTTGTTGAAATCGCCATGTTTGGATGAGTTAGACATACCCATTCTGTTTTAGGGTTTTTGGTGATGATGTTTGTGATGTTTATATGCTGAAATTGCTGATGGAAATCTGTTAGAGATGAAGGGTAGAACTAACCCAAGGTTAGAAAGTGAGAATGTGATGTTATGAGTGGAAAAAGAGTGAGACTTTGAGAGTTGGAAGGCTAAGTCTGAATTCTGTGGTAAATGGAGGTTAAAGTGAGTTAATAATAGCTTGAAATGTCATTTAGGACATGTGAGAAAGGTTAGGCTGAGCTAGAGAGAAAAACAAATGACCAAAGTGAACCAAGAGCCATTTCTAGGGCCAAATTGGGTGTTGAGGAGTCAAATTTTGATTCGGTGGAAATTTAGGTGTAAATCCAGTTTGAGCAAGTTTAGATTGATGTTATAGACTTGTGTGAGGTGAGAGTTTGCTCCAAATTTACCTCATTCTAAATTCCACCTTTTCAAACCTAGAAAACCCATTGGATTGAGGGGTTTTGAACACCTAGATTTTGTGTTGCTGTGGTTTAAAGCTTAGCTTTGGTTTAGACATGTTTGATACATGATTTGGGACTTGTAGGATTTGATTTGAGCAAGATTGGATGAGGGGAAGTGGGATTTTCAAAATCTGCATTTATGCAGAGTTTTGCTGTGAAATTGTGCAGCAGAATTTTGCACAAGTGCAGAAAAATGCTTGTGTGTGGTTGGCTGTGGAAAGTCTAGTGCAGAATGAGTTCTGGATGTTTGCTAGTATATCCCGACGGTCAAAATGTAGGCTTATGTACTAGAGACTTCCAGTAAAAATTTGGAGTCGATCCAACGGTTAACGAATTGGATCGAAGGAGTTGTTACTGTGGTCTTTAAGTGAGAAAAGCTGTGATTTTGGTTGATGTGTTGAAGCAGAGTTCTCTGCCTTTGCTCTGTTTTGCTTGGCTGTGATAGCTTGTGCTGTGTGTATGTTGTTTTGCTTGGATGTTGTGGAAGCTTGGGAGGATTGATGGGGACCCGGTGTTGAGAGAAACGAGGATATGGGCTACGTGGGAGTACGTGAGCTCAGTTGGAGGTGGGCAACAGGGGATGGTGGGTTTATGCGCGCTTTGTGGATGTGAAAAACTTGTTGTGCACCATCGCCCGACCGCCACCTAGTACCACATGTGATGGGTACCCCATAATCCTACAAGCTTGAGATGAGGAAGTGTTGAAGGGTGAAACTTCCTGCTTTTATTGTTGACCACAGAGTGGTACCTGGAGATATGTCGCGGGGGTCAGGAGACCTTGGGGACGTCAGGTGGGGTGCTATTGCCCAAAACCAAGCTTGACCAATCCCGACCCAACCCGGGCATAGTCGGTCAGTGAGAACCTGTGATGTACCTAAGCAGGCGAGCTCCTGGCAGTCAACAGATAAAAGGAAAACAAGACCACAAAGCAAGGAGGCTTGTGGTGGCTGGCCAGCTGTGAATTTTGTGTAATATGTGGATTGTGGCCTCTGGTAATCGATTACCAAGGGTGGGTAATCGATTACAAGGCTTAAAATTGAGGACAGGAGGCTAAGATGGTCTCTGGTAATCGATTACCAAGGGGTGTAATCGATTACCAGGCTTGAAAACGAAGTCAGGAAACTTAGGGAGCCTCTGGTAATCGATTACCAGCCTGTGTAATCGATTACACAGAGGAATGGGTCACTGGTAATCGATTACCAGGCATGTGTAATCGATTACACAGTGTATTATTGCATATTTCATGTCCTGAGGCTGTGTAATTCAAGTTTAGCCTCTGGTAATCGATTACCAAGGTTGTGTAATCGATTACCAGAGATGAAAAGCCTTAAGATACTCCTTTTAACGTCATGTAGTGGTTATGAGATGCATTGTGTGCAGCGCAGTTAGATTCTTGTGAAAGAGTCTACCCCTTTCTCTTCTTTATTGTAGATCGTGATGGCGGCGCAGCTAATCCGTGATCGAGTAGAGATGGAGTGCCTAGAGGGAGCTTGGGAGACCCTCGAAGGCAACACGAGGTGCCGATTTCGGGGCACCATTCGATTCACGGCTACTTCTTTGGTGCATCCAGATGAACCTGCACGGACGCTTCAGCGCACTGTGGAGTGGATATTACCCACGCCTACACCATATCGTCTAGTGGAGCCCGTTCAAGTGATCGAGGTAACGTCATCCGAGGAAGACCCTGAGGAGGACCTGGAGGAGCTACCTCCTGAGCCTGCTGTGGATGCCCTTGACTTTCTAGAGGGTGATGAGGATCCACTTCTCGAGGTGGATTCTCCCGAGGAAGTCATGTCGGCATCTGAGGCAGACTCTACGGAGGATAGCGGCCCGAGGGAGATGGCGATCAGCGGGGGCTCTTCATCCTAGTGGACAGCTTTTTTTGGATTAGTTTTGTATACTTTTGAGGGTGGGTGTATCTAGGACTAACTGTTAGGTTTACTCTTTTGTTTTTGTATGGGTAGACCTGATGTATAGGCATTTGATGATTGTATACATGTGGCTGAAGCCACCACTATGGACACCTTTGCTCTGGATGACACTATATATTTTGTAAAACTCCCATATTTTGGACAGCTTTAAATGATGATTGCATTTATGATCGATCTTGTTATTTGAAAAGAAAGCATTAGCAACTTTATTTGCAAAAGAATTTACCGACTGTACTTTATCCTTTTATTTTCACGTGACGACCTAAAGTAATGGCTGGTATATTCTTCTTTTTGAAACAGCAAAATAATTTAGAGAATTATGAGCGGTAAGAAAGAAATGACTCCGAGTAGAGTTGTGAACTGGCCATTCAGGACTTTATAGTGAGGATTTTCCTTCTAAACCTAGTTATGGTGAAAAGAGAAAGAAATGAAAAAGAAAACGAAGAAAAATAAATTATCATGGTTTTTTGTTATTTAAATTATTACTATTAAACCAGTCATTAATTTAGGGACGCCACAACATACACATTAGAGTCACAACTGAAATAAGCTAGTAAGGATGGCAGAAATCAAGGAAGGATCATCAACCAAAACCTCACAGTCATTGTTTCACTCAAGCTCAAGTGTTTAGGCTCATACCATCATAAACAACTAACACAAGTCCCAACCTTTGCATTTCATCCCATATCATATAGCAATGAACACACAAAATGAATCTGAAGGACTTTCTAGGCTTGTAATGGGGTTAGGCTGCCAACAAATCATGGTTTTTCTAGAATTCAAAAGCTTAGGTTCTAGGAGAGCATTCATCCATAGATAAACCTTCACTTTTTCATTCATTCATACCTCATACTTGCCTTTTATTTAGGCACTCAGCTTCATTTCATTATTTTGCAACATACACACTTATGAATTTCATTCGTACTGCCAACTTTTTTTTAACACAATATATACAGAGACATTATCTGTATATACAGAAATAGTGTGTGTATGCTATTTACTTTGACCATTTCAATTCTTACCCAATGCTTCCCTAAAATTTGGAGCAAATTTACCTTGATAATTACTCCCCCAAATTTGGGGCAAATTTGCTTTGAACCGCGCTTCCTGTGGATGATGCTCTCCTACAACCTAAGTCAAGGTAGCAGGAGATAACACTATATAGGCTCAGTGTTCAATCAATCAATAATTCATTTAGCTCAAACTTGGTGCAAGGGATTAATCATTCAAACATGTGGTCAGCTTTTTGGCTAAGTGGCTATCACAATCAAACATGGCCTTCATCATCCTCAATTTCATGCATTCAGTCCATACTTTAGAGATTCATGCAAAAATCAGTACTAAATGATTGTCATTTCTCTTAATTTTTAAGGATCACACTCTCACCGGGATATGGTCAATGCATTCCTTCACAATCAATCTGACAAACTTACTAACATTTTCAACCATAATTCCAATCACATGCTCATTCTCTTTTAATGGCTGCAAGCTTGATCAAAACAATTATCTAATCATTCCAATCCACTCAAATCATACAGTTGCTCATTCAAATCATTCTCAAACACTCATTTCATACAAAATAATCCACTGCATATCAATTCAACCAGTTCACTGTTCAAACACGCTTTTTGTACAAGCAAACAACTCAAAGTACTGAAATTTAAATAACTTGAAATTTAAAGAACGGAAACATAAAAACTGAAATTTAAATGATTGAATATAAATCATAAAATAATTGAAAATAAACTAAAATGTTCAAAATGCATAAATTTAAAAGTCCTGCTCCTGTGGTTGCTCCTGTGCATCCTCATTGAGATCCAACACCTAAGCAGCTGGTGAATCCTGAGGGATAGGCTGCTATAGCTCAGATGTTGGTGCAGATGGTATGGCATCATTAGGTATGGGTACTTGGGATGGCTTTGGGAGCTGGTCTGTGGAAGTCTCCTCCTCCTGAGTCATGTGTACACCTGCATCAAAATAAAAGTGCTCAGGAGGGGTGAGCTCAACCTCCCCTTCTGTTGTTGTTGGCTCCTCTGGCTTAAGCTCCTGGGCTGCGGAGGCCCCACCCCCTCCAAAAAGAGAAGGTTGGGCATCAAACTCATCCATGCTCATGATGGATGGCAAGCCCAAGCCCTAAAGGCTCTGCATGATAATGGATTGCCCCCTGTGTAAGCTCTGGAGCATGGAGTGAAGCATATGTGGTGTAAATACAAAGTCTGATGGTCCTGCAGATAAAGAAGCTGGAAGCTAGAATGGAGATGGAGCAGAAAGTGGTATCTGAATAGATGCAGGAGGAATAGGTGGAGTCTAAATTGGAGGTACAGGAGCTGTGGAAGAAGAAGGAGTTGTTGTCTCTGGTGGTGCTGAAGAAGTGGGGACCTCTAATATCTAAATGACACTATTGGATCATCTAGATTCCAATAGTTCTTCTTAATATATGCCAAGTTAATGGCAAGGCTCAAGTTCTCTAGGGATCTAGAATCTGATTGGACTCCTCTGGCCTTGCATAGAGTTGTGATCAAGGCAGCGAATCCAAGTCTGGATGTATCATGCTGTGCAATAAGAGAGATCTGGTGGGAGATGAGATACCCCACATTCATATCCATCTTCATAATGATGCCATAAATTAATTTGGCTCTATCTAAGGTGACATAAGATGTGTGGGAGGTAGGAATTAGCTTAGAGAAGGAAAGAACGCTCCATGTCTGAGCTAAGGTGGTCATTTTCTTCCTCAATATCTTCAACGGCTGACCATTAGCATTTAGCTCAAATCCCCTCCCTGGGATACAGAGCTTAGTAGCCAACTCCTGAGGATCAGGCCTCAGGAGTGCAAACCTGGAATAAGCACACAAATTTTCCCCCTCTTCCAAAACTACAGGGGTCTTCAGGAATGTGTTCAAAGTATTCTCATCAAATTTCACCAAGTGACCTTTCACCCTCACCTGCTTACGTGATTTATCCTCGGGGTCATAGAGGTTGGCATAAAATTCCTTCACAATGGTGATGTCTATGCTGTTGTCATTAAAATCAGTCAACTCCTCATCCCAGTGTCTTCTCTCGAGTTCCTCCTTGAACTCATCAAACTCAGTGTAATAAACTACAATATTCCTCTCTGGTAGTAGTTTCCTAGGTACCACAATATCTGTATACCTCTCCCAAGCTTTTGAAGATGTGAACCTGGATCTGTCATATCTGGCCTGGGAGGGTGTAGAATGAGCCTTCCATTTCTTAGATGCCATATGCAAAATATAAGACAAAACACAAGAGATTAGCACAGGTTATTTTGACAAAAACATAAAAATAAAACTAAAATTTTGACTGGGCGCTTAGCGCAACAGGCTGAGCTAAGCGCGCCTTATAAAATTTTACTTAGGGGCTTAGTGCAGCAGAATGGTGCTTAGCCTGAAGACACAGAAACTCTTTTTCTGCAGAATAGGCTTAGCGCAGTAGTTAAGCTTAGCCTAAGTCTATAATTTTCAAAACAAAAGAGAGTCTGAGCTTAGCGCAGCATGGCATGCTTAGCTCAGCCTCATCAGAATGACACTCAGGCTTAGTGCACAGGGCACGCTTAGCCTAACTACAAAAACATAAAAGATTGTGAGAGAGTTGTGCTTAGCACAGCAGGGTGCCTAGCTAAACATACAACAAGGGCTTAGCGCAGCAGTTGTGCTTAGCCTTATTCAAAGGAAAACTTATAGAACCATAGTGGCGCTTAGTCTGATAGGTCAGGCTTAGCACACAAATGCGCTTAGCGGGCTCATCACTTACATTCATCAGTAGGGATGAACACGCTTAGCACAACATGGTCCACTTAGCGCGTTCATCTGGAAATCCAAAATTTTAAATATTGTGATGAACAGGCTAAGTGCAGCATGCGCGCTTAGTGCGTTCGTCGCTATTTCCAAATAGAACCACATGGGTCTTTACCCCTTTCAGCCACATTGCCCCTAATGGGCTTCTAAGTTACCTAAAATCCTAAAATGACTAACCCAAAAGCTAGTAACCTTAACCTAACAACATTACTAACTAAGAAAGCAAGAAATCATCTATCCTAAGGTTTGAGAAATAAAAATACAAAGGAACAATGCAGGAGAAATTACTTGGATTATGTTTGAGCAAGGAAATGAGGCATGCAGATGACATATATGTGATTTGGAAGTAAGAAAATGCAGTAACAGAGGTAGAGGTAACTTTGGGGTATCACCCAAGGTACCTCTGCCTTTGGTTTTTAAAAACTGAAATTCATATGGTGCGCTTAGCTCGCAGTTGCGCTTAGCGTGCCCACGTGACGTTTGAGTTTAAAACTCAAGCGCTTAGCCTAGCCTCGGGCTAAGCCTAACTTAAAGTTGTAAAGTTCAGTGAGAATCTGGGGCTTAGCACAGTACGCTGTGCTTAGCGCTTTTTGCAACACAAAATATTTTGCAATATGCGCTTAGCTTGAGATGTGAGGCTTAGCATACCATCAAGCTTCAACTTATAGAGAGTAGTTCAGGCTTAATGCAACAGGTGCACTAAGTGCACTTCCAAGAATACAAAACCCGTAAGAGATTGGCGCTTACCACTTCCTGCCCCGCTACGCCCAGCGTGAAAGCTCAACTTACAGAATGGATCTGGGGCTTAGCTCAGGATAACGTGCTTAGCGCTGCTATAATAAAATTTTTCCAGAGAAGAAGTGGTGCTTAGCACATCATCCACGCTAAGCCCACTAGTTAAGGTTCAATTACAGTGAAGATGTTGGGCTTAGCGTAGTGATGTGTGCTTAGCTGAACTATTCAGCCAACCAATCAGGGGTCTCTGTGCTTAGTGCAAGCAAGCTCGGCTTAGCGTGTGAAGACAATTGCAGAAATTTTCTAAGTCTTTTTCTGTCTATCTCTTCACACAAGTTTAAAACCCCTTGTTCAATACTAAACAAGCTGAAATTAATGACAATCACAAGCAAGGTATCCAAACTACATGCAAGAGATAAGAATGAAAAATAGGAAAGGGAAAGAAAAGTTGGGTTGCCTCCCAATAAGCGCTCATTTAGTGTCACTAGCTTAACACATCATCATGTTATCCAGGATCAAATAGAGTTCCTACTTCAAACACCTTCTTCTCAGGTCTCCTTTTCTCCATCATATGCACTTTAAGACAGACACTTTGGCTAGGTGGATCTTTGTCCTCATGGAACAAATCAAAGCTAATCTTCTGATTTTCTATGCCCATCTGCAACATCTTCTTTCCTATGTCTACCACGCAGCTTGCAGTAGACATGAATGGGCGTCCAAGAATGAGAGGAACATCAACATCCTCTTCTATATCTATGACAATGAAATCAGATGGAAATATAAGGTGTTTAACCTTCACCAAAACATCTTCAATGACTCCATATGGCCTTGTGATGGAGCAGTCAGCTAACAAGAGGGTCATACGTGTGGGCATAATCTCTATCTCTCCAAGTCGTTGACACATGGAGAGAGGCATTAAATTGATATTGGCTCCCAAGTCTATGAGAGTTTTTCCTACAGTGACCTCCCCAATAGAAAACGGTATCGTGACAACTCTTAGATCTTTGTGCTTGGGTGGAAGAATGCGTTGAATAACAGCACTACAGTTTCTTGAAAATATCAAGAAATCTGGCCAAATGTCGCTCTTTATCTTTCCAGGAGGGTACCAACAGATATGGTACCTCCTTGCATTCAATAGGAGTAGCCTCTTTCTTCTCTTCTATGTTAGCCTCACTCCTTCCCTTCTTCTTCTCAATCTCAACAACCTTTTCTTTTTGTGTTTAAATTTTCAACTATTTTTCTTTTTCTTCTTTTTCTTTGTCTTCCTTCTTCTTTATGCTCTCTTGACCATCTCTTATTGGTGTCTCTCCTTCTTCATCACCTTTTGCTTCCTCAACAATTTCTTTAAGTTCAACTAAAGCATCAACTGGTTCTAGCGCCAGTTCATCAGCCAATTGTTGTTTAAATCCTTCCACCTTTTGATCAGCTCTACTTTCCTCCACTTGAATCACCATTTTGCTCCTAGTCATCACAACTTTGCACTCTTCTTTAGGATTTTTCTCTGTGTTTGTTGTAAAGTTGTTGGATGGTCTTTCAGCTAATTGCTTTGCAAGCTAGTCCACCTGGACTTCCAGATTCTTAATTGCAGACTCGGTGCTCTTTTGGTTAGACATTGATGCTTGCATGAATTGAGCTAGAGTCTCTTCCATCTTTGTGGTTCGATCATAAAGACTTGGCATCTGTTGTTGTGGCCTTGTAGATGAGCCACCCTGGTCTCTGTTGAATTGTTACCAGGGTGATTTTGCCACTGTCTCTACTGTTGATACTGCTGGTTGTTCTGAAATCCTGGAAATCCACTTGTATTGAAGTTGCCTTAGGGATGATTCCCTATATAATTAACTTCATGTGCAATTTGCTCTTCATTAGGGATACAACATCCAAATTCATGAGCTCCACCATAACTGTTACATGAGCTTAGCCTAACTGCTAAATCCTGCAACCTGCAAAATAGAAGAATGTGAAGTTTGTGCAAAATGAAGCTGAGTTGGCAACTTACTGTGTGTTTTTGTTAATGTCCCTAGTTGCTTGGATAACAACTTGTTTTGTGCCAACAAAGTGTTGTGAGGTTAGCTCCAATAAACTCTTCTTGGTAGGAATATGGGCTCGGTCTCTCAGAATGGAAATGGCTCGGTTCCCCAATATATGGTTATTTTGTAGTGATTTTTGTAAATAAATCTTGTTTTATGGTTAATGCTGTCTCTAGAAATTTCCATGGGATTTAATTATGAAATATGTGCATTTTCAGGTGAAAAGGAGGCTAAGTTTTGAATTGCAAAATGTAGCAGTTGGGCTAAGCTCAACAGTTGGGCTAAGCGCATATCTGCCGCTAAGCGCAGCTTCAGCGCAAATGAGAATCTGGTAGAGCATCAACATCAAAGCTTCGCGCTAAGCGTGAGATCAGTGCACTAAGCGCAGCAGGTGCCTTCAGCCAGGCTAAGCTCGAGACTGGCGCTAAGCCCAATTTCACATAGTCGCGCTAAGCGCGAGGGTCGTGCTAAGCGCAGTGTCACGATTTCAGAGCTTATTTAAAGCCTGTATTGTGTAAGGAACTATCATTCTCTGCTTTTAATCTCATTTATTGTTAGGGTTTCTTAGTAATGGATGGCTAAACACCCTAGTTGGGGATTTCTAATGAATAACTGATGTAAATACCTAATATCTAATTGATTATGTTTTCTGTGTTCAATGCTTAATGTTTGCATGATTTTTTGTCTGATCACCTATTTGTGTGCATAGTTAGGTGACTTTAGCATTCGAAAATGTACTATTGCCCTAGAACTTGATTGAAGCAGGATTGAAACTTAGCCTTACATGAGGGATCTGCGGGTTAAGTTTTGGTTTTAATTATGCTGTTACAATAATGTTGTTTAGTTTAAGCCTAGTCTTACATGAGGGATCTGCGGACAAAGCTTAGGCTAAATTAGGCTAAACTTTAGTAAGCTACTTGAGCTGAGTCTAGTCTTACATGAGGGATCTACATACGAAACTCAGTTTAAGTTAGTCTAAACCTAAGAGGGTTGTCTAAATTGGGTGTAGTCTTAAATGAGGGATCTGTGGACGAATCTTGGATATTCAGCCTGACGAGGGATCGAGGGTTTAGTAATTTAGGCTACAACATAGAACACAAGAGCACGATTGATTAGAGAAATATATTTCTATGCATCAACTTGTTTGTTAGAAAGACCCAACATATATACCTAATGCTGTCATTTTATTTACCTTGCATTTGATAGTTTTTAGCATACAAGTTTAGTTTAAATTCTGTTTGAATTTATCACTTATATATGTTCTCTCAACAATGCTTTGATTCTGAACTTAATTCAGGCTAACATTAGTTCCCTGTGTTCGATACTCGGATTCACCCGTTTTAATTTTAAATACTTGACGACCTGGTGCGCTTTCCGGTGAGAAAACTCCCCGTTGAAAATTTCCTTGAAACATAAATGCACAAAAAGTAATTGCAGTGGGGAGCTATCAAAGTATTTATGGCACCGTTGCCGGGGAACTAAACTATTAGTAAAGTTTAGTTCAGTTTGAAGCATTGCTTTAATTTTGCTTTTTCAATTTTTTTGATTCTTGTATGCAAAGAAGATCTTCCACAACTGATTTGATTCCCATTGATTTGGAGATTAACGCAACTTGTAGAAGGCGTAATCAGGAGAGAATTAGAAAATTTTTGCAGGACTTAGAGGCAGCAGCAATTCCAGAGGAAGAATCTCAATCTTCTGAGGCATCTTCTAGTTTTCCTATTGTAGAACATTCTCATTTAGATCCTAGTGAAGACTACATCATGGCTGAAGAGCCAAGAAGAGTTACTCTGGAAGATTATTCAAGTTCTAATGTGCCACAATTTTTCACCAGCATTTCACCAGCATTGCACCATCATTGATTCAGTTGATTCAGAATAATTTGTTTCATGGATTACCAAATGAAGACCCATATGCACACTTAGCCACTGACATAGAAATATGCAATACTATTAGGTTGGCTGGAGTGCCTGAAGATGCAATCAGACTGAGCTTGTTTTCATTTTCTTTATCAGGAGAAGCCAAGAGGTGGCTTCATTCATTCAAAGGTAATAGTCTTAAGACATGGGATGAAGTAGTGGAGATATTTTTGAAGAAATATTTCCCTGAGTCTAAGACTGTAGAAGGAAAAGCTGCCATCTCTTCTTTTCATCAATTTCCCGATGGTTTATTGAGAAAGACTCCCACTCATGGATTCTCAGAACCGATACGGCTCAATATCTTTATAGATGGGTTAAGACTGCAGTCCAAACAGCTATTAGACACTTCCGCAGGTGGGAAAATCAAATTGAAGACCCCTGAAGAAGCCATGGATCTCATTGAAAATATGGCTGCAAGCGAGATTGCTATTTTGAGAGACAGAGCTCACATTCCCACCAAAAAGAGTTTATTGGATTTAACCTCCCAAGATGCATTGTTGTCACAAAACAAATTGTTGTCTAAGCAACTGGAAACCTTGACTGAAACATTAAGTAAGTTGCCAACTAAAATTCATTCTGCACATACTTCACATGCTTCTGTTTTGCAAGTTGCATGATGTACCATCTGTGGAAGAGCTCATGAATCTGGATGCTGTATTCCTATTGAAGAACACCCCACTCATGAAGTCAATTACATGGGAAATCAACCCAGGAAAAATTTCAATGTAGGAGGATTTTCTGGATTCCAACATGGCCAGCAATATAGTTAATAACAGGGACAATGGAGGAACCACCCTAGAAATCAGTTCAATAGAGATCAAGGTGGACCGTCCACAAGGCCACCACAACAAGGACCTAGTCTCTATGATCGCACAACAAAGCTGGAAGAGACTCTAGCTCATTTTATGCAGGTTTCTATGTCCAATCAGAAGAGCACAGAGTCTGCCATAAAGAATCTTGAGGTCCAAGTGGGACAGCTTGCAAAGCAATTGGTGGATAGATCATTAAGCAGTTTTACAGCTAATACATAGAAAAATCCCAAGGAGGAATGTAAAGCTGTGATGACTAGAAGTAGAATGGCCATCCAAAGAGATGATAGTGAAGCTAGAAAGAAGATGGAGGAACATAAACAACAACTGGCACCTAAGCCAGCACTTGAACCTGTTTCTGATTTTGTAGAACTTGACGAGATTAATGAGAGGACTAAAGATGACAGCGAAGAAGAGACACCAATAAAAGATAAAGAAAAAGAAAGAATAAAAGAAGAAGAAAAAGAAAAAGGAAAAAAATTGAAAAAGGAAAAACAAAAAGAGAAAGTTGTTGATGGTGAGATGAGGAAAGGCAAGAGTGAGGAAAACATTGACAAGAAGAAGGATACTACTCCAAATGAAGGCAAGGAAGTACCTTATCCTTTGGTACCTTCTCAGAAAGAGAAAGAAAGACATTTGGCCAGATTTCTTGATATCTTCAAGAAACTGGAAATTACTTTACCCTTTGGAGAAGCACTTCAACAGATGCCACTCTATACCAAATTTTTAAAAGATATGCTGACAAAGAAGAACCGGTACATCCATAGTGATAGAATTATGGTGTAAGGCAATTGTAGTGCTGTGATTCAACGCATTCTTACACCTAAGCACAAAGATCCTGGAGTTGTCACGATACCGTGTTCCATTGGTGAGGTTGCTGTAGGAAAAGCTCTCATAGACTTGGGAGCTAGTATCAACTTAATGCCTCTTTCCTTGTGCCGACGACTTGGAGAGATAGAGATAATGCCTACACGCATGACCCTCCAGTTAGTTGATCGCTCCATCGCAAGACCATATGGAGTGATTGAAGATGTTTTGGTGAAGGTGAAACACCTTATATTCCTAGCTAATTTTGTTGTGATAGACATAGAAGAGGATGCTGATATTCCCCTCATTCTTGGTTGCCCATTCATGTCTACTGCAAGCTGTGTAGTAGATATAGGAAAGAAGATGTTGCAAATGGGCATAGAAGATCAGAAAATCAGCTTTGATTTATTTCATGAAGATAAAGAGCCACCTGACCAGAATGTTTGTTTTAAAGTTCATGTGATGGAGGAAAGAAGACCTGAGAAGAAGGTCCTTGAAGTGGGAATATTATTGGATCCTGGATAACAGGATGATGCATCAAGCTAATGACGTGGAAGAAGCGCTTACTAGGAGGCAACCCAGCTTTTCTTTCCCTTCTCTATCTTCATTTTTATTTCTTGCATGTAGTTAGGACATCTTGCTTGTTATTGTGATTGATTTCAGCTTGTTTAGTAATGAACAAAAAGGGTTGTTAAAATTATGTGTGAAGAGATAAGCAGAAAATGACTTAGAAAATTTTCAGATTGCTTATCCACTAAGCGCAAACCTTGCACTAAGCACCATCTCTTCACGTGCTAATCTGAGCTTGCTTGCGCTAAGCGCAAAGACCCCTGATCGCTGCGCTAAGCCCAACATCTTCACTATAAGTTTCACCTTAAGCGTACATCGCACTAAGCGCCACTTCCTCTCTGTGAAAATCTATTATAACTGTGCTAAGTGTGCAATCCTGCGCTAAGCCCCAGATTCATTCTGTAAGTTGAGCTTTCAAGCTGGGCTTAGCGGGGAAGGATGCACTAAGCACCAACATCACTCTATTTTGAAGTCATTGGAAGTGCGCTTAGCGCAGGTAGTGGCGCTAAGCCTGAATCACTCACTGTAAGTTGAAGCATGATGTATGCTAAGCCTCGCATCTCAGGCTAAGCGCATGTTGCAGAAAATTTTTTGATGTTGTAGAAAGTGCTAAGTGTCGCTGCTGTGCTAAGCCCCAAATGCTTACTGGAAGTTACAACTTCAAGTTGGGCTTAGGGCGAGGCTAGGCTATGCGCCAATGCTTTAAACTCAAATGTCATGTTGGCACGCTAAGCGCAGTTGTGCGCCAAGCACGCCATATGAATTTCAGTTTTTTAAAAGTAGAGGCAGAGGCACTTGGGTTGCTACCTTGGTACCCAAACCTCTGCACTCTCTCATCTCTGAGCATATTTATTTTTCTGCTTTGTGCTTATTGATCCTTTGCATCCTTCTTCACACTCTTTATTACATAATCCAAGTAAGTCTCTTGATTTCTTTTGCTTTGTATTTCATTCTTCACACCTTAGGATAGAGGATTTATGTTTTCTTAGTTAGCATTGTTGTTAGGTTAAGTTACTTAGTTAGGGTTAGGTATTATAGGACCTTAGGTAGTTTAGAAGCCCATTAGGGGCAATGTGGTTAAAAAGGGGGGGGGGGGGTAGGGGGGGAAACCCCTGAGTATCTCCTGGGATTCGCGATAAATGCGCTAAGCGTGCCTGCTAGACTTAACCGGTTCATTGCAACTGTTAAAATTTTTCAGAATTCTGATGATCACACTAAGCAGACCATGTGCACTAAGCGCGTTCATCTTGGCAGTTAAACTAAAACAATGCAGACGCTAAGCGCGCCTGTGCGCTAAGCGTCAATGGTATACTAAGATACCCAGTGTAGTTCAGGCGCTAGGCCTAGCTTGCTGAGCTAAGAGCCACTTAGTTTCTGTTTCTTTAACCTTTGTAATAAGACTAAGCACGCCTATGTGCTAAGCCTTAGTGTCTCTTTGTTGAGGCTGAGATAAGCGCCAGCATGTGGCGCTAAGCCCCAGTCTCTACTGTTTCTAAAAATTGTAGACTTAGGCTAAGCGCCCCTGTTCGCTAAGCCTATTCTGTAGAAAAAATGTTTTTTGTGTCTTCAAGCTAAGCGCTAGCTTGTTGCTCTTAGCGCTTGTGTTAATTTCATAAGGCGCGCTAAGCGACAGCATGCTGCACTAAGCGCCCAGCTCTGTTTTCAGTTTAATTTTTCTATTTTCTTGAGAATAAACCTTTTCTAATCTTGTGTGTTTTGTCTTATATTTTGAAGATGGCTTCTAGGAAAAGAAAGGCACCATCTACACCCACACAAGTTAGATTAGAAAGATCAAGATTTACTTCCCAAGAGGCATGGGAAAGATATACAGACATTATTGTGCCTAGGAAGTTTCTGCCAGAGAGGAACGTGGTGGTCTATTATACAAAGTTCTATGAGTTCAAGGAGGAACTCGAAAGACGTCACTAGGACGAGGAATTGACTGACTTTAGGGATGGCAACATTGATGTTGCCATTGTGAAGGAATTATATGCCAACCCCTATGACCTCGAGGACAAATCACCTAAGCAGGTGAGGGTGAGAGGTCACCTGATTAAATTTGATGAGGATACGCTTAATACTTTCTTGAAGACCTCTGTTATTGTGGAAGAGGGGGAATCACTCTGTGCTTACTCCAGATTTGCACTCCTAAGGCCTGATCCTCAGGAGTTGGCTGCTAAGCTCTGTGTCCCAGGGAGAGGATTCGAGCTTAATGCTGATGGGAAGCCCCTGAAGATTTTGTGGAAGAACATAACCACCTTAGCTCAAACATGGAGTGTTCTTTCCTTCTCTAACTTGATTCCCACCTCCCACACTTCTGATGTCACTCTTGACAAGGCCATACCCATTTATGGCATTATTATGAAGATGGATATGAATGCGGGGTACCTCATTTCCCACCAAATCTCCCTCACTACTCAGGATGATACATCTAGACTTGCATTCCCGACCTTGATTACAACTTTATGTAAGGCTAGGAGAGTTCAGTCTGGCTCTAGATCCTTGGAGAGTCTAAGTCTTACTATTAATTTGGCTTACATTAAGAAGAACTGTTGGAATCTTGATGATCCAATAGTCACATTCAGAGGACCCAAGAAGGCCAGAGGGAAGAGATATGAGGCCCTTTCCACAGCACCATGAGAGGCACCAACACCCTCTTCTTCTATACTTCCTCCTTCTTCCTCCATAGATATTCCAGTGATTCCTCCAACACCTTCACAGATACCACTACTAGCTCCTCTTTCTGCAGGTCCAGAAGATTTTATTTTCACTCCTCAGATGCTTCACTCAATGCTCCAAAGCATCCATAGAAGGCAGTCCATCATCATGCAGAGCCTTCAAAGCTTGAGCTTGCCCTCCATTATGAGCATGGAGGAGTTTGACGCACAGGTGGCCTGGCCAGGAGACCAGTCTTCTTCCTCTAGAGGGGGTGGGGCCTCCACAACCCAGGAGCCTGTGACTAAGGAGCCTGCAGCAGAGGAAGAGACCACTCCAGCTCAGACTCCTCAGCCATCTCCACCATCTGAACCTGCTCCTGACGAGACTCAACCATCATCAGCACTGGATCTTAATGAAGACCAGCCACAGGAGGAGCAGGACGTTTAATTTTTTTTTTTGCATTATGAACACTTTAGTTTTATTTCAGTTATTTTATGCTTTATGTCATTTAAATTTCAGCTTTTATATTTCAGTAGCATAGTTGTTTGTTTGCTTGAACAAAAAGCTTGATTGAACAGTGAATTGATTGAACATTGCATGCAGTGGATTGTTTGGTATGGAATGAGTGTTTGGAAATGATTTGATTGGGCAAATGTATGAATTGAATGGATTGGGATGATTGGATGATTGTTTGGATCAAGTTTGCAGTCATTAGAAGAGAATGAGCATATGATTGGAATTATGTCTGAAAATGTTTGTCGATTGTCAGATTGATTGAGAAGGAATGCATTAACCGTATCCCGGTGAGAGTGTGATCTTTAAAATTTTGAGAGAAACGACTATCATTTAGTTCTGACTTTTGTGTGAATCTCCAAAGTATGGATTGGTTGCATGAACTTGAGAATGATGAAGGCCATGTTTGATTATGAATAGCTACTTAGCCAAAAGGCTAACCTTGTGATTGAATGAATTATTCCTTGCACCCAGTTTGAGGTGAATGAATGGATTTATTGATTGACCCTCGAGCCTATTCAGTTGTATCTTCTGCTACCTTATTTTAGGTTGTAGGAGAGCATCATCCACAAAAGATGGTTCAAGGAAAATTTGTTCCAAATTTGGGGGAGGTATTATCAAGGTAAATTTGTCCCAAATTTGGGGGAGGCATTGGGTAAGGATTGAAATGGGTAAAGAAAATAGTATATACACACTGTTTCTGTTTTTGTGTTAAAAAAAAACTGTAAGTATAAATAAAGTTAATAAGTGTGTATGCTATAATTTTAGGTACGGAAGCTAAGTGCCTAAGAAAAAAAAGGGGCAAGTATGGGGAAGGAATGAATGAAAAAGTGAAGGTTATTATATGGATGAATGCTCTCCTAGAACCTAAGCTTTTGAATCCTAGAAAAACCAAGAATTGTTGGCAGCCTAACCCCATTACAAGCCTAGAAAGTCCTTCAGATTCATTTTTGTGTGTTCATTGTTGTATGATAGGAGATGAAATGCAAAGGTTGGAACTTGTGTTGGTTGTTTATGATGGAATACGCCTAAACACTTAAGTTTGAGTGAAACAATGACTGTGAGGTTTTGGTTGATGATCCTTCCTTGATTTCTGTCATGCTTACTAGCTTATTTCAGCTGTGACTCTAATACTTGTGCTCCTATCTTTGAAAAGTTGCATGCTTGTGAGAAGTGATTGATTTAAGCATTCCATGATATTTAGTTCATATGGTTGATGTCCTTGATGAATCAAACACCATTTTCTTTTGATTGGCCACTATCTTTGTCACTTGAGGCAAGTGAACTATTCTTTCTTTGCTTGAGGACAAGCAAAACTGTAAATTTGGGGGAGTTTGTTAGTCGCTTTATACGACTAACTTTTGAATAAAAATCATTTTCCAAAGCTTGTATAGTTCCACATTTTATGGTTATTTTGTAGTGATTTTTGTAAATAAATCTTGTTTTCTGGTTAATGTTGTCTCTAGAACATTTCCATTGGATTTAATGATGAAATATGTGCATTTTCAGGTGAAAAGGAAGCTAAGTTTTGAATTGCAAAATGTAGCAGTTGGGCTAAGCTCAACAATTGTGCTAAGCATAGCAGTCGCGCTTAGCAAAGCAGGTGCCTTCAGCTAGACTAAGCTCAAGACTGGTGCTAAGCCCAATTTCACTTACTCGCGCTAAGCGTGAGGGTGGCACTAAGCACAGTGTCGCAATTTCTGAGCCTATTTAAAGCCTCTCTTGTGTAGAATTAGGGTACCATTTTTATGAAACTTTTATGACAGCTTCTACAGATGACCAGGGCACAGAATTCTAGAGCAGACACAGGCCTATTAAAGGAAAAAAACCCTAGAAGCCGAAAAGAGGAGCAGTTTGTGCATTAAAGCCTAGGTTTTTTCATTTGAGAGAGATTATTGAGTAGGAGTGTGTGTGAGATGTTGAGAAGAGGAAGAGGAATTCCCTTTCTTGTGTAAGGAACTATCATTCTCTGCTTTTAATCTCATTTATTGTTAGGGTTTCTTTGTAATGGCTGGCTAATATCTAATTGATTATGTTTTTTGTGTTCAATGCTTCCTTCAATGCTTAATGTTTGTATGCTTTTGGTCTGATCACCCATTTGCGTGCATAGTTAGGTGACTTTAGCATTCAAAAATGTATTGTTGCCTTAGAACTTGATTGAAGCAGGATTGAAACTTAGCCTTACATGAGTGATCTGCGGGTTAAGTTTTGGTTTTAATTATGCTGTTACAATAATGTTGTTTAGTTTAAGCCCAGTCTTTCATGAGGGATCAATGGATGAAGCTTAGGCTAAATTAGGCTAAACTTTAGTAAGCTACTTGAGCTGTGTCTAGTCTTACATGAGGGATCTGTGGACAAAACTCAGTTTAAGTTAGTCTAAACCTAAGAGGGTTGTCTAAATCGGGTGTAGTCTTAAATGAGGGATCTGCGGACAAAGCTTGGATATTCAGCCTGGCGAGGGATCGAGGGTTTAGTAATTTAGGCTACAAAATAGAACACAAGAGCACGATTGATTAGAGAAATATATTTCTATGCATAAGCTTGTTTGTTAGAAAGACCCAACATATCTACCTACTGCTGTCATTTTATTTACCTTGCATTTGATAGTTTTTAGCATACAAGTTTAGTTTAAATTTTGTTTGAATTTATCAGTTATACATGTTCTCTCAACAATGCTTCAATTCTGAACTTAATTTAGGCTAACATTAGTTCCATGTGTTCAATACTCGGATTCATTCATTTTAATTTTAAATACTTGACAACCCGGTGCGTTTTCCGGTGAGAAAACTCCCCATTGAAAATTTCCTTGAAACATAAATGCATAAAAAGTAACTGTAGTAGGGAGCCATTAGCAACCATGCTTTCAATTAAGTCCATTGCTTCATCAGGGGTCTTCATTTTGATCTTACCCCCAGCTGAAGCATCCAAGAGATGCTTAGATTGTTGTCTCAACCCATCTATGAATATGTTGAGCTGTATTGGTTCTAAAAAACCGTGAGTGGGAGTCTTCCGCAATAAACCTTTGAATCTTTCAAGTGCCTCACTCAACGATTCATCTGGAAACTGGTGGAAGGAAGAGATGGTAGCTTTGCCATCGGTAGTCTTCGATTCAGAGAAGTACTTCTTTAACAACTTTTCTACCACTTCATCCCATGACTTCAACCTATTTCCTTTAAAAGAATGAAGCCATCTCTTAGCTTCTCCAGATAAAGAAAATGAGAACAGACTCAACCTGATTGCATCTCTAGGCACACCCGCCAACCTAATAGTATTGCATATCTCAATATAGGTGGCCAAGTGAGCATAAGGGTTTTCATTGGGTAAACCATGAAACAGATTATTTTGAATTAGCTGTATGAAAGAAGAAGGATATGTAATTGTCTGAGCTTGAACTTCTGGTGAAAAGTTATGGCACAGTAGAACATGAATAATCCTCCAGGGTTACTCTTCTTGGCCCTTCAGCCATGATTGGATCTTCAATAGGTTCTATATGAGAATGCCCTGCAATAGGAAAACTAGAAGATGCCTCGGAAGATCGAGGTTCTTCTTCTGGAGTTGCTGCTGCTTCTAAATCCTGCAAAAAAATTCTGATTCTCTCTGAATTACGCCTTCTAAAAGTGGCGTTAATTTCCAAGTCAATGGGGATCAAATCACCTACAGTAGATCTTCTTTGCATACAAGAAAATAGAACAGTAATTATCTAGTTCAAAAGAACCATGAATGCACAATACTAAAATATGAACAAAAAGAATCAATGAATGAAAGAGAAAAATATAAAGCAATGCCGTAAAACTGAACCAAACTCTTCTTAAATCTAGTTCCCTGAAAACGGCGCCATAAATACTTTGTTGGATTTCCCCTGCAGTTACTTTTTGGTCCATTTTTTCTTGATACAAATATGTTCAAGGGAAATTTGGTTTTCCGGAAAGCGTATCGGGTCGTCAAGTATTTAAAATTTAAAACGGATGAATCCAAGTATCAAACTCAGGGAACTAGTGTTAGACAGGATTAAATTCATAAATAAGGCATTGTTAAAAGAAACATTGATAATGGATGATTTAGAACATAATTAAACTAAATCTAGGCAAAAAACAGTAAAAATGCAAGTAAGATTAACAACAGTAGGTAAAGGTGTTGGGTCTTTCTAACAAACCAGCTGATGTATATAAAGATGTTTTTCTAATCAATCATGCCTTTGTGTTCTATGTTGTAGCCTAAATTACTAAACCTTCATCCTTAGTTAGACTAAATCAATCCAAGCTTCGTCCTCATATCCCTCTTGTTGGACTAGACTCAGCTTAAATAGCATACGAAAGTTTATACTAATTTAGCCTAAGCTTTGTCCTCAGATCCCTCTTGTTGGACTAGACTTAGACCAAACAACATTATTGTAACAACATATTTAAAAAAAAACTTAATCCGCAGATACCTCATTTAAGACTAAGTTTCAATCCTGCTTCCTTCAAGTTCTAAGGCAACTGTACATTTCCCAATGCTAAAGTCACCTGACCATGCACACAAATGGGTGATCAGACCAAGAGCATACAAAACTAAAGCACTGGAAGAAGCATTGAACACAATAAACACAATCAATTAGATATTAAATTAATTACATCAGATGTTCTTTAGAAATCCCCAACAAGGGTGTTTAGCCAGCCATTACAGAAAAACCCTAACAATAATGAGATTACAAAACCTAGGTATCTCTGCAAAAGTTGCTCCTCTTGCTTCCTCCAACGCTCTTTCCTGAAAAAGGCACTGTGGTGTGCTCTAGAATTTTGTGCAAATCATCTGCCTACCCTAATTCTACACAAAACATACATTAAATAGGCTCTGAATCCGTGACGTTGCGCTTAGCGCCACCCTCATGCTTAGCGCGAGTAAGTGGAGTTGAGCGTAGCGCCAGTCGTGCGTTGAGCCTAGTTGAAGACAACTGCTGCGCTTGCACTGATCTCGCGCTTAGCGCATGGCCTTGATATTGATGCTCTGCCAGATTCTTCTGTCACGCTAAGCACACTGAAGTTGCGCTTAGCGGTCGATGCGCACTTAGCCTAACTGCTGACGAGCTAAGCTCAACTGTCACTTTTAGCACTTCATGACTTAGCCTCTTTTTAACCTGAAATTGCTCAGATTTCATCATTAAATCCAATGGAAATATTGTAGAGACAACTTTAATCAATAAAACAAGATTTATTTACAAACTACTACGAAATAACCATAAATTGGAGGAACTATACATGTTTTGGAAAATGTTTTCTATACAAAAGTTAGTCGTATAAGACGACTAACAGTAGGCAGAAAATTTATTAGGATAAGAGGAGGAAAGACTTGGAATTTGAGGTTGGTGATCATATATTCTTGAGAGTCACTCCGTGGACTGGGGTTGGTCGAGCATTGAAATCCCAAAAACTCACACCTTGCTTTATCGGTCCTTTCCAAATTCTTAAAAGAGTTGGTCCTGTGGCATACCAAATTGCATTACCCCCGTCACTTTCTAATCTTCACACTGTCTTTCATGTGTCTCAACTCCATAAGTATATCCATGATCCATCTCATGTGATCGAATTGGATGACGTACAAGTGAAGGAGAACTTGACATATGAAACATTGTCTTTGAGGATCGAGGATAGACAAACAAAGCACCTAAGAGAGAAACAAATTCCATTGGTCAAGGTGATCTGGGGAGGTGCATAAGGAGAAGACACCACGTGGGAATTAGAGAGTCACATGCAAGCAGCCTATCCATCCTTGTTTTAGTAAGGAAAATTCGGGGACGAAATTTCTAAAAGGTTGGAAAGTTGTAACACCCTGAAATATTACTATTTATAAATCGATGTTTAATTGTATTTATTGTGTTATTTGACTATATGGTTCACTTGAATGAGTGGAGGTATGGCTTGAATTAGTCATGTATGAATTTCTTGATGTGGATGTTGAGTTATGTGGAGTTTTGTTGAGCTAAGATCAAATTATGAGATTTTAAATTTTACCTAAACCTATTCCGGCAAAATCGTTATCTCGTATTCGTTAACCATTGAATCGTCTTCAAATTTTGTCTGGAGCTTCCTAAGACATTTCTCCACTGTCTAACTGATGGAAGCTTGCTTTTGGGGCTTCTATGGAGGCTGGATCTTTGAGCTTCAATGAGGTCCTTTAATGGTGATTTTCCACCATGGAGATGCAGTGGAAGACAAAGGAGAAGAGGTGAGAGGAGGCGCCATCCACTAGGGAATAAACCGTGCAAGAAGGAGCTTCACCACCAAGATGAGCCTTGGATAAGAAGCTTGGAGAGGATGCTTCAATGGAGGAAAAGAAAGACGAAGATAAAGAGAGAGAGGGGGGAGCACAAAATTGAAGGAAGAAAAAGGGAGAGAAGTTGAACTTTGAGTTGTGTCTCACAAGACTCTCATTCATCAAAGTTACAACAAGTGTTACACATGCTTCTATTTATAGACTAGGTAGCTTCCTTGAGAAGCTTTCTTAACAAAACTTCCTTGAGAAGCTTCTTTGAGAAAACTTCCTTGAGAAGCTAGAGCTTAGCTACACACACCCATCTAAAAACTAAGCTCACCTCCTTGACAAAATACATGAAAATACAAAAAAAGTTCCTACCACAAAGACTACTCAAAATGCCCTAAAATACAAGGCTAAAACCCTATACTAATGGAATGGCCAAAATACAAGGCCCAAAAGAAGGAAAAACCTATTCTAATATTTACAAAGAAGAAAGGATCCAACCTTGACCCATGGGCTCAAAAATCTACCCTAAGGTTCATGAGAACCCTAGGGCCTTCTTTAGTAGCTCTAGCCCGAGCCTCTAGGAGTCTTCTATCCAATACCCTTGGGGGGTAGGATTGCATCATCCCCTCCACCTTGGAAAGGATTTGACCTCAAATCCCGAGGTTCTTCATACTCTGGGCTCCTTCCCTCGACACCTGTTAAAAGAATAAAAACATATGTATTAGTGGTGTTGGGTATGTTAGAGTAGGGTAAGGTCTGAAAACTCCTTTCATGGACATCTTCCCATGAGGGAACATGGTTCCTCACCAACTCAATGAGTGGTGCTACAAGTATAGAAAAATATGGGACAAATCTTTTGTAAAAGTTTGTTAAGTCATGGCAGCCCCAGATTTCCCTTATACTTGTTGGAGTGGGCCAATTAGGAATGACCTTTATTGTCTTAGGCACCGTGGGAACCCCTTGATCACTATTTAAAAAATTAAGGAATGTAATGCAATAAAGCATACCTTTTTCTGTATTTTTATGTTGATTATTCCTACAAAAAAATACGACAAACCTAAGGTGTCCCATATGAGCACCTAAGTTTGTATTAAAACCAAAAATAAGAACAAACCTACCTAATGAGTCCCTATGTACATGAATCATGAAGACGTTGGGTGCATGACTGATTTTACAAAAGAGGGTTGCAACACTCAACAAATTCATCATATCACTTATTGTAGGGATTTGCTGCCTAATAATACCTATTTTGGGCACCAACAAAGCACAAGGATTTAAGCTCTTACGAACCAAACCCTCATCCAACAACTCCTTTACTTGATGAATAACCTCAAGCCCAAGAGGTGTGGCAGTGCTAACAAGTGTCTTTTTACAAAGGATAAGATATGGAGGTTGTCTAAGAGGGGAAGTTTATTTAATATTTGTCTTTATTTCAAAATGACTTTCTTTCTTAACTAACCTCTTGGAGGAGACACTTACCTCCTTACACTCCTCCTTAACCATTAAAGGTTGTCCTTCTTCTTGGGGGTAGATTTCTTCACTAGATTCTTCCCCTTTTGCTTCTTCACTTTCACTAGAGGAAGGTGACGTAGTAGCCTCATCTTGGCTACTATAAATGTCTTGGCTCCTCATAATCATGGCTTTTGTGGTGGGGCATTAAGAAGTAATGTGTCCTCTTCCAAGACATTTAATGCACTTTATAGAGCTAGTCTTCTCTTGCATACTAGCCTTAGGGGCTTGCTTTTCTATTGTCTTCCCCTTATCATCTTTTGGCTTAGAAGGTGTCACCCCTAAGATGCCTTGACCTTGGTCTTTCTTTGGATAAGAGTGAGAGCCATAAGATTTTGATGTAGACTTATTTTTAAGTTGTTGCTCTACCTTTATTTCCCAAACTAAGTTAGCCTCTACATTGTCCTTCCCATGGAAGTATGAGAGGTTAATGTTATCCTCTTGAGGCTTTCTTTCCTTTTCTCTTCTATGGGAGTGAGGTCTAAGATGTGACCTATGCCTTCCTTCATAATAGTCACGAAGTTCTTCACTTAGGCTCTTGCAAGAGTTATGACTACTATAGGAGGCATGTTTTTCTCTATTCATTTCGTTCATTATTTTTCTTCTTTCTTCCTCTCTTATTTTCTTTCTTTCATCTTGACTTATTTCTTCCACTCTTTTTTTTTCCTTTTTCTTTTCTCTCTTGTTTTTCTTTCCATAACTTGAGAGAACTCAACTCATCTAAGATTCTAGATAAAGGGTCTTTATGACTAGTACCCTCGCCATTAACACTAGATGAATGATGACTCATGTTGGTTTCTAAGTTGTGGTTCTTTCTTGTTGGAGGTTTGAAAACAAAAGGTAAAAGAAACTATGGTTGAAACTAGCCAAAACAAACACTAAAAGAGGTGTGAAAGATAAGGGAAAAAACTAATTGGTAAAATGCAAGCTATCTAGGTTGTTTGACAATGGAAGGTAAAGGAAATAAGCTATGAAAGTAAGCAAGAAAAGTAAACTAGGTGAATCCTAAGAGTGTTTGGATGACCACATTCAAGGTTCCCAACAAAACAATCACTATCCTAAGGAAAAATTGCCTAAAATTATTACACACAAATGGAAGTTTGGTAACCTATTGGAGGCTCCCAACACACTTCCAATGAAAGGCCTTTTTGTTACAAAACTTCAAAACAATGAAGGTAAGTAAATTGCAAATTACAAAATTACAAAACGGTCCTCAATTTTGGTGGTTGCTCTCTCTTTGGTGATTCACTCAATTTGGAGTGCTTCTTAGTCCAATAGCTCTTAAGGTGGTTGGCCCCTTTCTTCTGGACTCAAATTCTTGAAGGGATGGCACCAATCCTCCTTTCAATTCCCTATATGGCAACCCACAAACAAGAAAACAAAGAGACAAGCAATAACCAAAGACCAAAAAAGAATGCAATGAAAGCTAAACCAATGGAGTTTTAACAAGACAATTTTTCAAGGATTATTCAACAATTAAAGCAATGAAAAGGACATAGAAGCAAGCTAGAACTCAAAGAGAAACTTAGAATGGCTCTAGAGTAGAGTAAAAAAACTAAAAAAAAAGACTCAACAAACCTCTAGCTTTGGCACTTGCTTTCACAGTAATTTTCAATTGAAATTTCGGAACTAAGATTGGTATAACATAGGCACCAATTATAGAATAAATTTTGAGCCAAAACAACAAGCACACTTCCCTTTCACTTTTTTTTCCTGGATACTGATTTTTCTGCCAACTTGTGTGATATTTAGTATTTTTTCCTTTTATCCAAATCAATTGGTTCTTTTTTTATAACTTTTTTTAAGATTTCTAGAAAATTCAGTAAAAATGTCAGCTCAAAATTCGAAGTAACCAATTCTCAGTAAATTTTACAATTTTGTATGTCCAAGCTGCCAGCACCAGCGATTTTGTTTTTTAAGTATGGTATATTGATTGCCTTGGGCTTACTTTCAACCTTCCTATGTATGTTGAACTCACTAGGATTGTTTACCACAGTTTTAGGAGTTCAATATTCACTTAGGATCAACATTTCAGCCAGCAATTCAATCACCAAAACTCAAATTCACAATAGACACAATCATAAGGAAACCTAAAAGTTCAAGAAAAGGTTCACAATCAAAGACTCTCCAAGAATTTTGCATGAACATGTTAAGGACTAATTAACATGAAAGATTTGACTCAAATCAAATAATAGGCTAAATTAATTTCATACACTCATGAACAAATGAGTTAGACAAAGAAACAAGAAAAAAAAATTTCAGCACAACATAAGAAATCTTATGTGACAAGTTTCATGACTAGACATGACTTCTATGACAAAACTACAATAGGTGAACAAGTCACTGTAGATTTTTGAGGTTTTCTTCTACTTTAATATTTTTGTAAGAATTTTATGGTTTAGGTTTCAGCCAAAAAAAATAACAAGACAAAAATCAAAGGAACCTAAACTCAACACAATTCATGGTTCAAGAACAAGAACAAGAAATTTGAACCATAGAAAATAAAATCTATCTTCTATAGCAAGTTTAATCGGTGAAAACTCTAAAGAATCATGTTAACAACATTATCGCAAGACATGTGAGGAGATACTTGGAGAAAAAATGAAGAAACAACAATGGAAGAGAAGGTAAAGCAAAAAATTAATGGACGTTTAAGGAGCACCTACTTGAAGCTCTTGTGCTCTGATTACCACTTGATGGAAGCTTGCTTGTGGGGCTTCTATGGAGGCTGGATCTTTGAGCTTCAATGAGGTCCTTTAATGGTGATTTTCAACCATGGAGATGCAGCGGAAGACAAAGGAGAAGAGGTGAGAGGAGGCCCCATCCACTAGGGAATAAGCCATGGAAGAAGGAGCTTCACCACCAAGATGAGCCTTGGATAAGAAGCTTGGAGAGGATGCTTCAATGGAGGAAAAGAAAGACGGAGATAAAGAGAGAGAGGGGGGAGCACGAAATTGAAGGAAGAAAAAGGGAGAGAAGTTGAACTTTGAGTTGTGTCTCACAAGACTCTCATTCATCAAAGTTACAACAAGTGTTACACATGCTTCTATTTATAGACTAGGTAGCTTCCTTGAGAAGCTTTCTTAACAAAACTTCCTTGAGAAGCTTCTTTGAGAAAACTTCCTTGAGAAGCTAGAGCTTAGCTACACACACCCATCTAAAAACTAAGCTCACCTTCTTGAGAAGCTTCCTTGAGAAGCTAGAGCTTAGCTACACACACCCATCTAAAAACTAAGCTCACCTCCTTGACAAAATACATGAAAATACAAAAAAAGTTCCTACTACAAAGACTACTCAAAATGCCCTGAAATACAAGGCTAAAACCCTATACTAATAGAATGGCCAAAATACAAGGCCCAAAAGAAGGAAAAACCTATTCTAATATTTACAAAGAAGAGTGGATCCAACCTTGACCCATGGGCTCTAAAATCTACCCTAAGGTTCATGAGAACCCTAGGGCCTTCTTTAGTAGCTCTAGCCCGAGCCTCTTGGAGTTTTCTATCCAATACCCTTGAGGGGTAGGATTGCATCACTAACCATTGGGATTTTGATAATAACAACTTCTGGTGTCTTGCTAAGCGAGAAGGGCGCGTTAAGCGCAATTCCAACCCGAGAGGGAATTGCGCTGAGCGAGCCCTAGTGCAGAGGAAGTTGTGCTAAGCCCAAATTGTCGCGCTAAGCATGAAAAGTGGACTCCAGCTTTGCGAGACGAGCTCACTAAGCGATATCTGAATATTATAAATATGTTCCTCAGCATAAAAAACATGATTTTTCACTCACCTCTTCTCCAAAATGCCACCCAAACCCTAACACCTCCTTCTCCACCACCAATGACCACTGGTGGCTACCGCGAGCAGCCGTTGCTTGTCATCGAACCCCCACACCAAGAGGAACACTTTAATCAGAGCAGAATCCTCAGAATCCTCCTCAAGGATTCGATGGTGATAATTCCCCCAATCCTCCATTTCATAGATTCTCTGAGGTAATCTTGACTTCTAAGCCCTTCTCCTAGATAGTTTGAGTTCCTCTTAGTGTCTCTTGTGTGTTGAGTACTGTATTAGGGTGTTTTTACACTTCCTTTGAAAAGCCCTAAAGAATGAGACATTGTAAAATTTATCTTTTTATAACATTGATGTTATTTTCGTGACCTTCACTGAACCCCGGTCACATTGGCATGATTGAAATTTTAAAATGATGTCTCCTTTTAGTAGAATCCGAAACACCCCTCAGCCCTTTATGTTTTGACAGGGGTATTTGAATCTGAATATGATTATTAACCTTGTTTTTGAAACCTATACTTAATTCCCTTCAATTTGGCATATAGAACCTTGCGTTTGGATTGACGAGCGTGAATGAGAGAGACCTTTGAGAAACGTAAATAGGAACTGAAGGAGAGTTTACAATAGGTGAGGGGAGTTTATTATAGTTTATAGTTTTTAATAGCATAGTTGGGGTCAGGGAACCTAACTATGGGGATGTATGCCTACCCCTGTTGCATGCTAGTTTTCAAGAAAACAATGTTTTTTACTAATGGGATGCGATATATCTATTATTGATTAATAACATTACTATTAGACTTGTGTGGTCTGAAGACCTAGGAAGTGTGAATCTCAGGCATGAACTATATGTGTATGTATATACGGAATGTGACTTACTGTTGATGTTGCTATTGATGACATTAATTGATATGAGGTGAGGTTGATGTTTATGATGATATTGATATGAAATGATGTTATTGATGATTATGTCAATAAGAGTTGATGTTGTTATTGATGATTATGTCAATATGAGTTGATGTTGTTATTGATGATTATGTTAATATGAGATGATGTTTGTTGTTGATAATGTCATTGAGATGAGATGATGTTGATGTTGAGCATATTGAGATGAAAAGTTGATGATGTAGAAAATACACTGTGATAATGTATGTTGTGTATGTACATAGGGGGTGCATTGACCTTGTTGGATGTCCCTGGTGGCGGAAATAGAGTGGTTAAAGAGTTTTAAGCATCTCTGGAGGGGGATGGCTTAGAATCTTTAATTATCCATGGTTAATACATTTGATGGTGCCCATGTTTCATACTTCATATGACATGGAAATAGTATAAACTTTGTTAGTAAGTACTTGTAGTTTCTCATGAAGAGGAATACTTGTACTAGGGGGCATGTCACTCGGTTTGGAACTCCCTTGAGACTAAGGTTGATCACCATGGGGAGGGGGGGGAGTTGCCTGTGCACGACAGGGTGACCTCGACACTTACTGCCTAGTTTTCCTAAGTGAGAGTGTCGTGTGGACACGCTTAGGCTATTTCCTTGGGGATGGTACCACATTGCATATGAGAGTTGAGGTCAGGTGGATGCATCACATTGAGTATGAATGATTGGAATTGTGGATGGATGATGACTATTTGTTGAGTGTGTATTGGACTAATAAATGTTGGTGCAAGCTTATGATACTTGTTAATGTTTTCTTACTAATTGTGGTTATTTGATTTTTTTGTATTAATTTCTTTTATAATAAACTCACCCCTCACAATTTTTGTACCGTGTGGTTGGTACCTGTGATGATCGCGATCTTTTGTGGGAGCAGAATGACAACAGTAGTGGACGAGAAGTAAGATTCTTTTGTGGAGCCGTCGAGCCGACATGATGACATTGGGATTATTTTGGGAGAAAGTTGTGTTTTGTTAATCAACTCCTCCATAGCTGGTTCCGTAATTCTTTTTGTTGATTTGAAGATGTAAATCACAAATTTAGTTATATGTATGAACAAATTTATTTTCCATTATGTGAATTATGTGTACTAGGTTACTATACCTATATATATATATGTATGTATGTATTCACTTAAGTAATGGTGCGTTGTTTGGTGAATGTATATCGAAAAAAAAATTTACTTTCATTTTTCATAAGCAAATTAACAGAGTTTTCATTTAAAAAAAATTGAAATTGCTCACAGTTTAGAGTGGTGATATCGTAGCGACGAGGCGAGTCATTACAGAAAGAAGCCAATAGGTACTAGTACCTAAGAGCTCAACCTTATGAGAAAGCAAGAGATTGACTCTTTGAGAGGGCCTCTCATCCCAAACTCAAAAGATTGGACATTAGATTTAGGAAATCTATGCACTTAATATAAACATAATTTTTGGGGATGCAGATGCATGCAACCTTTGTCTTGAAATGCAGCAAATGCAGGCTTTGTATGCAAAAATGCAATGCAATGGAAAGTTGTATAATGTTCATGACATTTTCCCTACTTTTATGATTTTGATTTTGATTTGATTATTTTTTCCTTCTCGTAAAAAACACAAATTGACTGCTCCTATTTTTTTTTAAAGATATGATAACTCATGCAACCTCATCCTATTTTTTTTTGCAAATCTCTTCGTGGACTCCCTCAGAGTGTATGTTCTGTTTGATTTAGTCACTTGACTATTTTGGAGTGATGGAAATGGATCCGTTTGATATTTAATCAATCAATTGAAATCCCAGGGTTCGTCCCCCTTTTTTTTGTTTAAAACATCGATTACTCTGCACAGCAAGAGAAATATAAGGTTTTGGGATGAATCGCTTGCACTATTAAAGGATGGCAATGGATTGTTGCACTTTGGTATATGACGAAGTGAAACTTTCTTGATTTAAGGTCATAGAGTGATGCCACGGGTCTGTTGATCCCACTGGGAGTTTGATGACTTGGGCTAATCATGAAAGAATTTATATGATGAAGCTACCCCTTGGATTCAAAAACAATCCCAAAGAGCTTGCATGAGAGACCAATGCCAGATGTACCCTACTATCACTATTGGTTTCGGGAATTTTTTGTGAGCTCCTGGTTGAATGAGATTTCTTCTCAAATGTGCAAGTGTGAACCTTAGAGGTTTCTCTCTTTTTGTTTTAGATAGATATATTCTTTTTTGACAATCACAAGCGTGAGCGAGTTTCATTCCAGAATCCCAACTTAAAAGCAAGGGCTTTATTGGGCTTGAAACGTGATTAGGGGTGAGAAGGCCATGAAAGATCCTAATTTTGGCCTTATGTCTCCTCGCGAAAAGGTTAATCTACTCCTGTCAATCTGGAAATGATTAAACAGGCTCAAAGAGTGTTTGAGGGTTATATTGAGTAAGAACCTCAAGAGCTTCTTGCTTGTTGATCGAGGCCGTACCCGAATCAAATAAACATTAAAAATGCAGTATCTAGGAAGTGATCCTAGGTCGTCTCCCAACGAGCAATGGTCAACCAAACATTCATAACATATAGTAGGAAAATAGTAATGAATTGGGGGGTTGTTTGCTTTTGTAAATTAAACAGCGAGTAAAATTGAATTAGAAAATATCAGAATTAAAACACGTTGCTTCCCCTTGATTCACAAGCAAGTCTCTTATCCTAGGTTACGAGAGTTTATCCTTTATCAGTTCAACCACTTAATCCAACCCTAAATTAAATTACTAAGCGAAATTTAACATAAGGTATTCATTATGTGATTAAGCAACACATACACCAATTAATCATAAACGATCATTAAGCATGAACGTAAATTAAGCGCAGAGACAATTAATCAAGCACTAAGCATGCATGAATTAATAGCAACAAATACCGAGTAATTGGTGAAGAGGAAAAACTGATCCGAATTTAATAGTAATAATAGAACCTCAAAGAGAATTGTGTTTGATCCTCAAGAGAAAACAACGCTGGAGACTTACCCTTCCATTAATCAATAGAGAACGAAATTATAGATTGAAGCAAGAATGAAATTTTATTGCTAAAACGAAAAGTGACTAAAACGAAAAAGAGAGTAGCACTCTAAAACTAAAACGAAAAAGAGAGAGAGGAGAGGAGAGGAGAGAGAGAAGAGAGAGAAAAAAGAGAGAGAGCTTAAACTAGAACCTTGGTGTTGTTATATAGTTTTCAGCCCCAAAGCTTTACAAATTTGTTTTAAATCCAAGCCCATAAATAAAATAAAATATAGATAAGATAAGATAAGATCTAGATGAAATAATATCTAAATAATATCTAGATGAGATCAGATCTAGATAAGACAAGATTTGGTAGAATAAAATAGTCTGCTCTCTTCAAGTCCAAGCCCAATTCTGGATTCAAGCCCAATTGCCTATAATTCTCCTGAAATTAAATTAAAAACACAAAAATTAATCCAGTAGGCCCAAATAATAAAACTGCATATTTAATTTGACAATTAAGGCTAATCAGTAATTAAAATGGTGACAAAAAGAGTTAAGAAATAGGAGAAAATGATGACACGTCAAATCTCCTCACACTTAGCCTTTTGCACTCCTAGGAAAAATTAAAAAAAAAGCAAGGGACAAATCCAGAGACATTAAAGAGAAACAAACAGACTCAACAACAATTATATATTTCTCAATGAATCTCAAGGAATGAAAAGAATGGGTAACATCCAACACGTAAAGAGTTAAAGAATCAAGGCCGTCATGAAAATCATCCAAGCATCTCAAACATGGCAAGATAGTCAATCAGCTCAAGAATGAAAAGTGATAAAGCCTCACAAGATATGCACTCTATCTCTCAAGTGTCTAGGCTACTGTTTACTTACAGAGTACCCATGAAAACAAGCACCACATAGACTTGGCAAGACTGTAAAATTGACAACCACATCGCAAACACATGCACATGAGGATCAAAAGGTCTTTTAAGGTTGTAATGGGGCCAAGGACAAGGTAGATGAAAGTTTGGGATAGTAGCTAAAACCCAAAGGAATAGAGAAGCAATGGGGAATAAGTGGGAAGTAAGAAAAAGTAGTAAACCCCAAAACCAAAATTAAAAAGTAAATCCAAAACAAAATCAACCAAGTCCTTAAACCAATCCAAGTCTTCAAACCAAGATCTCATTTATTCAACTTCATTTTTTTTTCTATTTTTTTCTTTTTCTTTCTTTTTTTTTTGATTTTTTCTCTCTTTTTTTTTATTTTTTATTTTTGAACGTGAACAGTAGCAATTGAAAGCATTTGAAAAATAAAGCAACAATTAGGTAATATATGTATATACATCAAGCATGGCCAACAAAAACATATCATCCAATGAAACATAGCCCCCCTTCACACTTATTGCTTAGCTATTAGAGAGGTATGTGTAGCTAAGCTCTAGCTTCTTTAGGAATCTTCTTAAGGAAGCTTCTCAAGGAGGTGAGCTTAGTTATGAGAGGGGTGTGTGTAGATAAGCTCTAGCTTCTCAAGGAAGTTTTCTCAAAGAAGCTTCTCAAGGAAGTTTTCTCAAGAAAGCTTCTCAAGGAAGCTACCTAGTCTATAAATAGAAGCATGTGTAACACTTGTTCTAACTTTGATGAATGAGAGTCTTGTGAGACATACATTAAAGTTCAACTTCTCTCCCTCTTTTATTACTTCAATTCCGTGCTCCCCCCTCTCTCTTTCTCTCCCTCTTTCTTTTCCTCCATTGAAGCATCCTTCCAAGCTTCTTATCCAAGGCTCGTCTTGGTGATGAAGCTCCTTCTTCCATGGCTTATTCCTTAGTGGATGGCGCCTCCTCTCACCTCTTCTCCTTTGTCTTCCGTTGCATCTCCATGGTGGAAAATCACCATTAAAGGACCTCATTGAAGCTCAAAGATCCAGCCTCCATAGAAGCCCCACAAGCAAGCTTCCATCAGAAACAACACTAGGAATTTAGCCTTCCATAAGCTCAACAAAAGCAGAAACGTAAATGAAGCTAAAGGCAGAAAACATAAATGAAAGCAGAAGAAGGAACAAAAAAACGAAATTGCAATTGAAAGAAGAAAAATGGAAAATGCCTTAATGTGAACAGTAATCCAAAGCTAAAAACGTAAAACCCTAAAACCCTATGCTCTGAATAATGGAATAACAGAATAGCCCCCTACATGAATCCCAAGGCTACTATTTATAAGGGTCACTCAAAGTCACTGGGCCCTATTACATTATTCTGGCCCAAAACGAAATAAACATTGAACAACATAAAATAAAATTGTAATCTCCTAATTAGAAATTAATTAAGGTAAACGTTGCTTTATTTTCCCTCTTTAAGTCCACAACCAAAATTTGGATTAAGCTCAATGCTTCATTAATTCCTGAAATTAGATTAAAAGCATCAAATTAGCTAAATGAGCCCAAATAATAAAACTGCCTAATAAATTTGACAATTAAGACTAATCAGTAATTAAAATAGTGCAAAAAGGGTTAAGAAATAGGAGAAAATAATGACACATCAAAATCCCCCATACTTAGCCTTTTGCACTCCTGGGCAAAATGAAACAAGGAACAAAATCCATGGATATCAAAGAGAGAAAAACAAAAACATTTACATATTTCTCAATGAACATCAAGGAATGGGTAACATCTAACATCTAACATGAAGAGATCCAAAGAGTCAAGACATTCATGAAAATCATCCAAGCAACCCAATCATGGCAAAATAGTTAATCAGCTCAAGAATGAAAAGTGATAAAGCCTCAAGAGATATTCAATCTATCTCTCAAGTGTCTAGGCAACTATTTACCCTCAAAGCACCCATGAAAACCAACACCACATAAACTTAGCAAGATTCTAAAATTGACAATCAACCCGTAAACACAAGCACATGAGGATCAAAAGGTCTTTTAAGGTTGTAACGGGGCCAAGGACAAGGTAGGGAAAAATATGGAATAAGTAGCTAAATCTCAAAGGAATAGAGGAGCGATGGGAAATAAGTGCACATTAAGAAAAAATAAGAAAACCTAAAGATAAAATTTAAACACAAAGAGTAGAACCAAGAGTCTCATCATTCTTTTTCCATTTAAGATCTTATTCACTCAACTTTATTGCTTTTTTTTTCTTTTTCTAATTGATTCAACTTGAAATATATATATATATTTTTTTTGCACTGCAGCATTTGAGAAATAGCATATCATTCAGCAACATGTCCAACATATAACCCATATACAATGTACATCAGTATGGCCCAAAAATACATCATGAAGCATAGCGAACAAAACATGTTATCCAACAAAACCCCCCCACACTTATTCCCAAAACAATTCCAAAGCTCCAAAATTCCTTAAGGTTAAGGTGAGATCATGGTTTTTTCACTTAAGGCTTGTAATGAGCTTCAAAACAAAGAAAGGGGAACATAGGCTCAAAGGGCTATCAAATGGATTAATTCAAGGTAAGTCCATTTGGCTAGAGGCTTATATAAGAACAAAATTGCCTAAATCATTTCCAAATATGCATGTGAATTAGGAAGCATCAACAAGAATCAAGCCAAAGCTATTGAGCAAGCAATCAATGGGGCAAAACACACCAAATGATTGTGATGATGGATGACTCAAATTCTCACAAAGGTAAACTTATCACTTTCAAATTGAGCTTTCAACACTATCATGACATGTAGAGGAAAAACAAGGATTTCAAATCATAAAATGTCAAGAGACTTTTATTTTCAAAACAATTACCCATTACTTGAACATATCCTATAATTCAAAGGAAAATATGCAAAGTTGTACATGCAAACAGAATTGACCTAAAATATTAAACTAGAAACCCAACAAAACTAACAAAATTAACAAATTTAACACAACTAACAAAATTAAGAAAACCAACAAAACTAGCAAAACCAAAGAACACTCCCCCCATACTTAAACAACACATTGTCCTCAATGTAACACAAGTAAAAGATTAAAAGCAATTAAACCATCAAATAGAATCGGACAAATGTAATAAAAGCAAAGAAGGCGATAGGAAAAGAAAAACTCCCTAAGTCATGGTGGAGGAAAAGTAGGGTGGAGTAAGGAAGTCTCTTCCACCACTACGTCCACTAAAGAAGGGTTTGTGAGGAATGGCTTAAGTCGGTGTCCATTGACCTTGAAGCTCTTGTTTGTGGAGTCGCTTTTGATCTCAACTGTACCAAAAGGAAAAACATTAGTAACAACTAAAGGACCAATCCACTTAGACCTCAACTTACCACTCGTGAGTCCAAGCCTAGAATTATACAATAACACTTTTTGCCCAACCATGAAGTCCTTCTTAATTATCATGCTATCATGGAACTTCTTGGTCTTTTCTTTGTAGAACTTGGCATTCTCGTAGGCTTCTAGGCGAATCTCATCTAACTCACTCAGTTGCAACTTTCTTTCCTCACCATCCATAGAGAAATTGCAGGTCTTCACTGCCCAATATACTTTGTGCTCAATCTCCACTGGAAGATGACATGTCTTTCCAAAGACAACCCGATAAGGAGACATTCCTATGGGTGCTTTGTAGGCAGTCTGATGTGCCCAAAGAGCATCATCAAGCCTGGTACTCCAATCTTTCCTGCTTGGCTGCACAATCTTCTCTAAAATTCTCTTGATCTCCCTGTTAGAAATTTCTGCCTGTCCATTGGTTTGGGGGTGGTATGGTGTGTGTCGCAACCTACCCTTTTGTGGGCAAGCGAGGCGAGGCTCACGGGTGCGTCTTCCGGTCATGAAGAATATTTCAGATTCGGGAGTTGTATTTACGTTTGAGGAAGGTATTAGCACCTCTCACATTTGTCCCAAAGGACAACAGCCTTAATTTTAGAATTGTGTGAAATTGTGTACCTAAACTTTTATTTCTTTTTTTGAGGTCGACAAAAGCGGGGCTCTTGCTCCTACGTACCCTCTATCGAAGAGGAAATCAGACCTACGTACTTCTTTCTAAAGGGGAAATCAAGCGATTCTTTATACTTGGAAAGAGGTCCTTTTAAGGCGTTGGACCTTAAAATGACCCATTTTTACTTGGTGAGAAAAACTGAGGTATCGAACTTTAAAATCCTTTTTAGTGATTTTTTGCGGATGAGCTTGACTTTGCGAGTTGATTTTAGCCTTAGTTTCACTTTAGGTGTTAGTCAATTCAATTAAGAAAGAGAAATCCCAAAGAGAAACGTCCGATTGATTTTTTTGGTTTATTTTACTAAAAGATATTTTTTTATTATTATATTATTATTTTACCTCTTTTTGGTTTCCAACATGGTTACGGTATGACCGAATGGTCGGATTTCATTTTAACAAAAATTAACGAATATTATAAATCAAATGATCGGTGAAAATTTATTTTATATTTTGATTAGGCGAGAAAATGACTTAAGTAAATAACTAAAGCACATCAAAAGGGGTACGGAAAGTAAATGAAACGAAAATAAAAGTACGTGAAACAAATGGGGACCGCCAAGGGTACATAGAATGAATTGAAAAGTTTGATTTCGGGAACTTACCGGTTGAAGACCGAAGAACGACGAAGAACGAACGAAGAACGAACGACGAACGACGAAGAACGGTTGAAAATCTTCACGAAATCACCCATGAAAACGTTACGGAAGCGCCTCGACTTGGATTTTCTTCACGGAAACAATTTTTTTCACTAATTTCAAGTGATCTCGAAATACCAGAAAGGCTGAACCCCTTTCTCCTTCACTCCTCCCTCTATTTATAGGAAAATAGGGGAGTAGCTTGCAACCCAGCTCACCCAGGCGAGCCAGGTTGCTTCCTCCAGAAGCAACCGCCTTTTGGAGGAACATCCTGGAAGGCTCAAGTGGGTCTGGTTGCTATTTGCACCCCCTTTTTTTCACTAAATATACCCCTTGCTTTTTTGGTGATTCTTTTTCCGTAACGTTACGAAACTTTACGAATTTCGTAATGATACTTGTTTTCTTTCCGTAAGGTTACGGAACCTTACGGGTCATGTAGTTACTGCTTTTTTAGCTTTCAGAATGTTACGGAAACTCACGGATCGCGTAACAATACTTTCTTTTGATTTCCGGCATGTTACAGAATTTCACGGATTGCATAACAATGCTTCCTTTTGATTTCCGGCATGTCTCGGAACTTCACGTATTGTGCAACAAAGGGTGCCAAGTACCTCGAAGCGGTCAACCAAAGGTTGCATGCCATCAAACAATAGTCCCCGGACGAAATTAGGGTATGATAGTTGCCCCTCTTTACTTACCTTTTATCGGAGATGAGTGGAAAGCAAAGATAAAACACTGATTTCGTCCGTCTTCGCTCTCTCCGTGATTAGCCTATGACAACTCCCGTCTCTCTTTCATCTTTCGCTGCACAACACAAAACAAACACAAACAACAAAAAACACCAATAACATAATATACATGTTTGGCGAAGGAATCGATCAGAAAAAAACCATATTTCCCCGTCACCGAAGGCTCCGCGCTTGATAACGAAGGACACATGAACAACGCTAGGCAATCAATTCATAGGGCTCCGAACAAGATGGTGGAGGATACACGAACAGCGCTAAGCAATCAATTCGTGGGGCTCCGAACTCAATGGTGGAGGATGCATGGATGACAATCAATTCATGTGGCTCCGGGTAAGATTCGTTGGTGGAAGTTGCACGAACAGCGTTAGGCAATCAATTCGTGGGGCTCCAAACTCAATGGTGGAGGATGTATGAATGACAATAAATTCATGGGGCTCCGGGTAAGATTTGAGGGTCGAGGATAGACGAACAGCGCTAGGCAGTCAATCCGTGGGGCTCCAGACTCGATGGTGGAGGATGCATGAATGACAATCAATTCATGGGGCTCCGGGTAAGATTTGAGGGTGGAGGATAGACGAACAGTGCTATGTAATCAATTGGTGGGGCTCTAGACTAGATGGTGGAGGATGCATGAATGAAAATCAATTCATGGGGCTCCGGATAATATTTGAGGGTGGAGGATAGACGAACAGCGCTAGGGAATCAATTCGTGGGGCTCCAGACTCGATGGTGGAGGATGCATGAATGACAATCAATTCATGGGGCTCTGGATAAGATTTGAGGGTGGAGGATTGACGAACATCAATAGGCAATCAATTCGTGGGGCTCCAGACTCGATGGTGGAGGATGTATGAATGACAATCAATTCATGGGGCTCCAAATAAGATTTAAGGGTGGAGGATAGACGAACAATGCTAGGCAATCAATTCGTGGGGCTCCAGACTCGATGGTGTAGGATGCATGAATGACAATCAATTTATGGGGCTCCGGATAAGATTTGATGGTGGAGGATAGACGAACAGCGCTAGGCAGTCAATCCGTGGGACTCCGGACTCGATGGTGGAGGATGCATGAATGACAATCAATTCATGGGGCTCCGGATAAAATTTGAGGGTGGAGGATAGACGAACAGTGCTATGTAATCAATTGGTGGGGCGTCAGACTCGATGGTGGAGGATGCATGAATGACAATCAATTCATGAAGCTCCGGATAAAATTTGAGGGTGGAGGATAGACGAACAACGCTAGGGAATCAATTCGTGGGGCTCCAGGCTCGATGATGGAGGATGCATGAATGACAATCAATTCATGGGGCTCTGGATAAGGTTTGAGGGTGGAGGATTGACAAACAGCGCTAGGCAATCAATTCGTCGGGCTCCAGACTCGATGGTGGAGGATAGACGAACAACGACTTTGAATGGCAATCCCAAAGGAAGAACTACTTCAAAAATGGGTTTTCCTTTGCCAGCGGTCATTTACCCTGCCGAAAAATTTATCTGGTCAAAAGATCTTTTGTTCTCTTTCCTGGTTTCTTGTATTGATCGGGAATTATTTTGTTTTTCCTTCGATCTTTTTCTTTTTACTTTCTTCCGATCTTCGATCGGGAATCCTTCTTTTCCTTTTCTTTTCTTTCTTTTTCATTTCTTCCTTTCTGATCTTTGGTTGGGAATTCGGATTTTAGCATTCGTTATTCGCTCTCCCTTGAGGAGATTCTGCTGTCCTTTTCTTCGGGGGAAAGGATGAGGATTCTTTTCATGGGCCAAGGTTCAAAGTAGCTTAAGGTTGTGTCTCAACATGGTCTTTTCATTGTGCGAGCCCGATTTTGATATCTGGGGCAAAACAAATTCTTGTGTCAAGGTGTCGGTCTCGGGTTGAATTTCCATATTATTTCCACGAGGTACGCATAACAATGATGATTTGGGAACAATGTACAAAATTAGTCATGGCTACAGCTAGGTGGGTACTCTAGCATCCAGTTTATGGCATTGTGATACTAAGGCTTGGGATTTACACAAGTTGACCCAATATTTCCAAATTATGTTCTTTCATCTGTTCAATGAATCCATCCATTCTCATCTCGGTTATTCTGGAAAATAAACTCTTAGCGTCAGTCTCTTGTTTCCAAAAGATATGTTTGCTCTCTACGAATAATTTATGCTTCCTATGACCATAACATGCCGACCTTCGAGGTCTTTCTTTCTTTTTCCTTTTGTTTCATTTTTTACGTTAGCAAAAACTATACATCCATCGCCATCTATGAGAAAAGCTTTTCTTTGTACACCTACATTCCTATGAACGACAAACTTTTTCTGTATACACACGCATTAAAACTGTTTCTCTTTATATCAACACGGTCTATATAAAAACTCTATTCCTGTTCAAAGATTTCTTTTTCGTTTTTCAACATACACTCATGGTTTATACAAAAATTTCTTTATATACACTCATTACTCACACACAAGAATTTCTTTTCACACCTTATCTACACACACACAAAATCTTTCCATACATTTTTTACGTATAAAAAACTTTTTTCTCTTCTTTATATATAGACATGACATTTGTTCACAACGCCTCTTTCTTTTTTCTATTCTTGGTGTTATCATGATTTTAGATCATTCTATTCTTAGGACGACGTTCCTAAATGAAAACTCTACACGGTTCCGGAATTTCCACAAACATTATCGACAATAGCGAAGTAAACACTAACACAATAGTCCAAACAAAACGTATGCACAAAACAAAAGACAATCGAAAAAACAAAAGAAATGTTAGTCCCTTAAAAAAATAAAATGATATGTAACAGATAAAAGAGGAAACATAAAAGAGAATATGAATATGGGGATCCCCCGGTCATGTGGCTCCACTCCCTCCCAAGAAACCGAGTAAATCTGTCATCTCCTCATCCATGCAGGCCTCCTCTGCATCGCTGGGAGCCTCTGCGAGCGCTTCCTCTGCTTGGGCCTCAGGCCAATCTCCGGGCCATGCAACCTTAGCCCTAAACTGATCTGGAGTAGGGCACGCAAAAGGAGCGAAACCCTGGCTCTGCTGACTGAGGCTGAGCTGGTAAAGACACTCATGTATCTACACCTGCCCCCTGTGGTTGGCCGCCTACTGGCGAACCAAGTGCTGTAAATACCGCTCCATGCTGTCATACCCTAATTTCGTCCGGGGACCTTTGCTTGATGACATGCGACCTTTCTTTGGTCCTTGTGAGGTGCTTGGCATCCATCATTAGGCAATTTGTGAGATTCCAGGACATGCCGAAAAACCAAAAATATATTGATGCACAATCCGTAAGTTTCCGTGACACACCGGAAATCAAATGGAAGCATCGTTGCATAATTAAGTGAGGTTCCGTAACATTCCGTAAGTCAAAAGGGGGATGATTATGTAATCCGCAAGGTTCCGTAACATTATGGAAAGAAAACAAGTATCGTTACGAAATTCGTAAGTTTCCGTAACTTTACGAAAAAAGAATCACCAAAAAAAAGCAGAGGGGGGTGTACTTAGTAAAAATGGGGGTGCAAATAGAACCCAGGCCCACTTGGGCCCTCCAGAATATTCCTCCAGAAGGCTGTTGCTTCTGGAGGAAGCAACCTGGCTCGCCTGGGCGAGCTGAGCTCGCCTGGGCGAGCTGGGCGACAACCACCTCCCCTATTTTGCTATAAATAGGGGAGGAAGTGAAGAAGAAAGGGGTTCAGCCCCTTTGGCACTTCTCTCTCTTTCGAATTTGCTTGGAAAAATTGTTTCCGTGAAGAAAATCTAAGCCGAGGCGCTTCCGAAACGTTTCCGTAACGTTTTCCGTGAGGAATTTCGCAAAGGTTTCAACCGTTCTTCGACGTTCTTCATTCGTTCTTCATCATTCTTCGATCTTCAACGGGTAAGTACCTCGAACCAAGCTTTTCGATTCATTCTATGTACCCGTAGTGGTCCACATTGTGTTTCGTGCATTTTTATTCTCGTTTTGTTTACTTTTTATACCCCCTCTTGACGTGCTTAAGCCATTTTACTTAAGTCATTTCTCGCTTAACCTAAAAATAAAATAAATTTCCACCGAACGTTTGAATTGTATTATCCGTTAACTTCGGTTAAAATGAATTCCGACCGTTCGATCGTGCCGTAACCACGTTGGAAATCAAAAAGAGGTAAAAAATAATATAATAATAAAAAAAAACATCTTTTAGTAAAATAAAGCGAAGAATCAATCGGACGTTTTCTCTTTGGGATTTCTCATTCTTAATCGAATTGACTAATAACTAAAGTGAAACTAAAGGCTAAAATCAACTCGCCTAGTCAAGCTCGTCCACAAAAATAGGTTTTTGAAGTTTGTCATTCCAAATTCTCATTAAGTAAAATGGATCATTTTTAAGGTCCAACGCCTTAAAATGATCACCACTTAAGTAAAAAAGAATCACTTGATAAGAAAGAACTACGTAGGTCTGAGTTCCTCATTGAGGATACGTAGGAGCAAAAGCCCCGCTTTTGTCGACCACCCCAAGAGATCGTTAATGGTCCAATGCCTTAACGTTTCTCTCCTTTCAAAAACAAGAGATCGTTAATGGTCCAACGCCTTAACGTTTCTCCCCTTTCAAAATCAAAAGATCGTTTAATGGTTCAACACCTTAAATGACCTTTTGTTCAATAAAAACATATTTTGCAAAAAAGACAAAAACAACTTAACCAAACACTTTGTTCCGAAAGAACTACGTAGGTCTGATTTTCTCATCCCAATTGAGGAATACGTAGGAGCAAAGGGAAACACCCTTGTCGACCACAAAAAGAGAAAAAATATAAAAAGGGTATAAAGGATATAAGGACATAAAAGGGAACGTAAAAATCAAAGTCATGTTTGCACATTCGATTAAAGGCTGCCGTCCCTTGTGACGGACGTGTGGGGTGCTAATACCTTCCCCGCACGTAAATACAACTCCCGAACCTTTCACTTAAAAGTTCGTAGATCGCGTCTTTTCCGGTTTTTCCGACGTTTTCCTCAAATAAACGTTGGTGGCGACTCCGCGCGTATTCCTTTCGTGGAACACGCATCCCGCGAGTCACGCGTCGCCCTCCCGCCGAAGGGTAGGTTGCGACAGTTGGCGACTCCACTGGGGACTGTTTTTAGAGAGTTAGGCCATTTAATCTTGTGCAAATTTTGCCATGACTTACTCCTTTGTTGGCTTCCCCTTATTATGTTCTTGTATATATAACTCTTTGATGCTTTTAGTGCATTTTTTTTGTATGCATGAGGTAAATATTTATTCATTTGATGCACACAAACACTAACACTATTTGCACACACGGTGAGTTGAAAAAGGGCCCTATACCCGGGTTCGTGGGAACATAAGGAGTGGAGGTGAATCCGTGATCATGCTAGGTCTCCGACTTGCTTGATTACAGTGAACCCTCATCTAGAGTTTTTCTCTTTGAAAACATATTGTTGCTAGTAGTCCCTACTGCTGCAGTATGTTCTTCGAAGGGGATGATACCTCTAGAAACCATCAAGAGAGATATGACTACCTTGGGGGTTATCACTAAAAGCCTAGTTAGCTCTCTCCCTTATAGGTCCCTTAAATAGGGGCACGGAGCAAACACGCTGCGTGCCATTTTTTACACTGCCATGCATAAGTATCATATACCCTTTTGCTTATATTTGTTTGTGAATATTGTCGTACTATGTACATCCCCGTGTTGTGCCTTTCGCATATGCATCATGCGTGGGTTTCGTCTTTGATCCCCTCACTTTAGCAAACCGACGGAGGGTCCGTGTCGCCTTCTTAAAAAACATACGTTGGGTGCCATGCTGCCCAAACGTTGTATCCAAGAAGGAAACAATTTCTCGGGCTCCCGTATTCGTAAATTGCATCTGTGTCATATGCATTTCTTCATGCATTCATCCATTCCACCCATGATAGATGTAGGAGTTTTGTTTCGCACTAGATTTTATTTCACTTTAGTAAAACATGGGATCAAGTCAAAAGCCTTCGCTTAAAAAGAGGTTCTATCAAGTCAAAATCAAGAGCTTAGAGGTCACCAGTTTACGAAAGTTGGGGCAATTAATGGGTCAACTTCAACGGCAAGCCTTCCGCAAAGCCTATGGTAAGATTTGGGACCTAGCTAGGGTAGAAGTCTCCATGGAACCGATTGCATCCCTTTCCCAGTATTCTGACCAGCCCCTAAGGTGCTTCACATTTGAGGACTTCCAGCTAGTGCCGATTGTGAAAGAGTTTGAAGAAATCCTGGGATGCCCACTGGGAGGAAGGAAGCCATATCTTTTCTCTGGGTTCTATCCCTCCACGACAAGAGTTGCCAAGGTGGTGAAAATCTCAGCACAAGAGTTGGACCGTGTAAAGCAAAACAGGAATGGGGTAGTCGGAGTACCAAGGAAGTGTTTGGAGGAAAGGGCAAAGGCCTTGGCAAATCAAGGCGAATGGGCTTTCTTTTATTGACATCTTGGCGCTTTTGATCTTTGGAGTTGTCCTCTTTCCGAATATGGAAGGGTTAGTGGACCTAGCAGCGATTGACGTTTTCCTCGCCTTTCATCATGGCAAGGAAAGCCCGGTCGTCGCCATTTTGGCCATGTATGACACGTTCGACCGGGGATGTGAAAAGAGCGGCGCAAGAATTGTTTGTTGTGCACCAACTCTTGGCTAGCATGGAGGGGCGTCTGTTAAATGGTTCCCTCGCTAGAAGGAAGGAAGAATCAGGATTCTATCTTCATGCGAAGGATGTCCCATGAGAGGAGTGCCATCAGACGAAAGCATCACGCCTTTCATCGCACGAGGTTTCAGTGACCACAACGCGAGGGTACTCCAAGGAGTTCGCAAGGCATGGGATGCGGCGTGAAGAAAGAACAGAGAGCTTAGGGGAAGCAGTAATGGGATCATCGGCGGCTATCATAAGTGGCTAAGAGTCCGAACACAAGGACTGGATTGGCTCCCAAATCTAAAGACTGTGAGAGAGGATTAGGTTAAAGCTTCGGAAGAAAGTGATGAGGTACAAGCCCTAAAGGCAGAGCTTGAAAGAGCCTGGGTAGTCGAAGAGAAGTTCAAGTCCATAGCCATCAAAGTCTGAAAAGAGTATGATGAACTAAGGGATGTCAATATGGCCACCGATGAAGCCTTGGAATGAGAAACCAAGAAGGCCCGAAAGGAAGAACACGACCAAAGAAAAGTTTTGAGGGGCTTTATAGGGCAGCAATAGTGAGCTCAAGCTCCGAAGAGGTGAAAGGAATCATCACGGGTCAAAGGCATGATCTTGAAGGACGAGCTAAAGGTTTGCCTTAGGTCGAAAAGAAATTTGTCCCAACAGTTAAGCGAGACTGAAGGGAATATGTGGGCCATCATCGATAAGTGCAAAGAGAAGCTAAATCTAGCGGCGACTCACGAGCAAAGGCTAGAGGATGAGTATGCCAAGATATCAGCAGAAAGGGAAGCAAGGGAAAGGGTAATTGATTCATTGCACCAAGAGGCAACAATGTGGACGGACCGATTTGCTCTTAATGGGGCAAAGCAGTGGCGGACACCTACTCCGCCCCCGAGGAGATCCACGGACTTCTCAGCTATTGTCAGCATATGATAGACTTAATGGACCATATGATTAGAAACCGCTAGGAAGTTTGTATTGTCGCTCAGATCTTGATTAGTTATAACTTTTTTAAAAAAATGAGTTTATCCCACGTTTTTACTCCAAAAATCAGTGTGAATCAAGTCACTCCCACATTTTATCTCTAGCATGCATTGTATGTTGGTCTCGTCCTTTGTCACGGGAAGCCGGAAGGTCCATATCACCTTCTTAATTGTACACATGGGGCACTGCGCCCCCAAATACGCAAGTAAGAAGAGATAATTTTCCGGGCTCTCGTGTCCGTAAAATGCATTCATATCATGCATCGCATAAACATCTCTTCATGGCATCATAATGAACATATCGTTCCTGCATTTGTCTGTTATCATATTACAGCCTCACATTTTGCATGAGTCATGGCATCATCATGCATATACGTTCAACAAACTTTTTGATCTGCAAAATTGGATACCATTTGTTTTCATGTTTGCTCATCCTTGCGTTTTCCTCTACAAAACAAAACAAAAAAGGGGAAGCGTGAAACTTCACACTACATTCTTAGTTGCATGTGTTAGGCACCATGAGCCAACCATGTTGGGATCATAAACCCATTTCTAAAAAAAAAAAAAAAAAACACACAACAACAAAACAAAATAATTGAACATGGTATGGACCTTGTTACTTCCAGTTTCACCTTGACAAAGATGTCATGGACCATGTTGAAGATCTAAATTGATTCAACCCCATATCCTGTGTAAAAATTCGCAATACTTCGACTGTACATCATTCGCATGCATCCATGCTTTTCATTGGTTGCATTGCTCATTGCATTCTTTCCTTGAAAAATAAAATAAAATAAAATAAAATGAACTTATCAAAAAGAAAAGGACACGCTTTACGGTGCCCTTACCGAACTCGTGCTAGAGCTAGAGTAATGGGTGAAGTAGAGGAGATACAAGAGAAGATGAAGGCCGACATGGAGGCCATTAAAGAGAAAATGGCCACAATGATGGAGGCCATGATGAGCGTGAAGAAGATAATGGAAGCCAATACGGTTGCAATTGCCGCTACCAGCGTTGTTGCTAAGGTGAACCCGACGTCCCCATCCGGCCTCAAGCAAATGAATCATCCAACCTCAAATATGGTAGGCAAAGATTTAGGAAGTACGGACGACCCCATGATGTGCAAATTCAAAACGAGCACGCCTTCCCATCATATGGCTTGCCTCCCAACTATACACCACCCAACGTGGCATACACTCTCAATGAAAATCTCAATAACTCCACTCCGATACTCATTGAGAACCAATAACCTCAATCTGATCAGGCACATATCTCTCAAACCATGGGGGAGACACATGAAATTCCCCACCACAATCTAGCTGACTTCGAGCCTTGGCTCGGATATGCCACTGAAGGGCAAGCAGTTGGTGGTATACCCTTTGAAAACACTTTGGAGGGCCCTCAGTTTCGCCCGCAACTACAACCATTGCATTTTGCGGTGGGAAGAGCCCCTCCTGCTATGGCCGAAAAGGGAAAGTTGGATCATTTAGAGGAAAGGCTCAGGGCCATTGAAGGAGGTGAAGATTATGCCTTTGCTAACCTAGAAAAGTTGTTCCTAATACCCAAACATGGTCATTCCCAAGTTCAAGGTGCTGGACTTTGACAAGTACAAGGGGACTACTTGTCTCAAGAACCATCTAAAGATGTATTGTCAGAAGATGGGGGAATACGCAAAAGATGAGGAATTGCTGATACATTCCTTCCAAGAAAGTCTTACTGGGGTAGTTGTTACCTGGTACACTAACTTGGAACCTTCCCAAGTCCATTCTTAGAAGGACCTAATGGTTGCCTTTGTTAGGCAGTATCAGTACAATTTTGATATGGCTCTGAATAGGATGCAACTACAGAACATGTGCAAAAAGGGGGACGGATCTTTCAAAGAACACGCCCAAAAGGTGGAGGGATCTGGCGGCCCAGGTGGTACCCCCAATAATGGAAAGGGAGACGATAATCGTGATGGTAGACACATTATCGGTACTCCACTATGAAAAGATGGTGGGCTGCGCACCCTCAAAGCTTTGCAGATTTGGTCTTCGCCAGTGAAAGGATCGATGTGGGTCTGAAAAAAGGCAAATTTGATCATCCTACTAGGACGACTGAGAAAACTGGGGCAAATAAAGAGGGTGAGGATGAGGGAGAAACCCATGCTGTGACTGCCATTCCTGTACGGCCAAATTTCCCACCAACCCAACAATATCTTTACTCAGCCAATAACAAACTTTCTCCTTACCCACCACCCAGTTATCCACAAAGGCCATCCCTAAATCTACCACAAAGTCTGTCTACCGCACTTCCAATGACGAACACCACCTTTAGCACAAACCAAAAACACCAACCAAGAAGTGAATTTTGCAGCGAGAAAGCCTGTAGAATTCACCCCAATTCCAGTGTCCTATGCTGACTTGCTCCCATATCTACTTGATAATTCAATGGTAGCCATAACCCCAACCAAGGTTCCTCAACCTCCATTTTTCTGAGGATACGACTCGAACGCAACGTGTGCTTATCGTGGAGGAGCCCTGGGGCATTCCATTGAGCATTGTATGACCCCGAAGCATAAAGTGTGAAGTCTAATTGATACGGACTGGCTGAAATTTGAGGAGAATCGCTTGTTGAATCATAAAATTGACAAGCAACACCATACATGGGGCAATTCTGGAAGCTGTTGTTATGACTCATCAGGATTTTCAAGTTTATGCCATTATTATAAACCACAGTTACAATGCTAAATGATATGGATAAAATGGACATCCTTGTCCCTCATCCTCTCACAAACGCATGTTTGCTTATTCAACTTTCACCGGAATGTGGGTGCAAGCCATTGGTCTATTTTCTCAAGCGACCTGCGCTCCTGAGTGTTGACTTCCAAGACTGTTCAATCAGAGATTACTCGTCTTGCACGTTGGTGGGGGTGCCGTAAAACAACAAATAAAGCTCAAAACAAATAAGTTTCAAAATAAAAATAAAAAAGGGAGTTCAAAAAGAAAAAAAAAAGAGCATTTGATTGACTGTGTTTTCAAGACATTCATGTGACCTCATTATATCATTCCGGAAAGTTTGTCTTTTTAGAGAGAAGTGAGTTATCAAGAATAGGATGTTGGATAAATGGCCTTAGTTACCTTAAGAAAATGGGGGGTTGAATTATGATACGAAGATTATTCCCCAATTAAACTTTCACTCTCTCTTTTCGGATTAACAATGCACACAGGGATAACCCTTCCCTTGTGTTCAGGAATCCTCTACAACAAGAGACCCACGGTCTCTTAATCCCTTTTCAGAAATAAGAAGAAGAGAATAAGAGGTCTCTCGTAAAAGAGGTAGATTGTAAAATGAAGATCAATCAAAAATTCCTTATTGAATATGCAAGTGGTTGACCAAAGAATCTTTTTGAGAGGATAAGACATTTCAGTTCAGAAAAACTCTTGATCTTTCGAGAGGATAAAACTGTTTGGGCAATGAAAACTCTCTTTAAAACATTTGAATGGCCGTTCATAAAACATTTGAATAGATATGTCTCTTGGAAATTATTTTCTGAAAATCCCCTCTGGTAATCAATTACAAGACTTACGTAATCGATTACAGGTTTTAAAAATTTGAATAAAAACATTTTTAACTACTGGTAATCGATTATCAGAGAGAAAATCTCAAATTGAAATGATAGAATTCTTTGGTCAAACCTTTGTTTGTTTCAATTTGGAAACTTCTTCCTAAAGATTCTAAAGAGATCAAACTTGATCATATATCTTGATTTTCTTGGATAAAACTTAGAAGCACTTGATCCTTTAGCATCATCAAGACATCAAAACATCTTGCTTCTACATAGGAGTCATTTGACTTAATCCATCAACTGAAAGATCCTTCAATTATTTCTCGTCCTTGGAAAATTCTTTTTTGCAAGAATCAACTGCTTCTTTCATTCTTCCTCACTACGAGGTCGTGAAAACAAGACAACAATTGGTACCTCTAAGCCCTACACTGGGGCAACGAAAGGCACCATGCAAAAACTTCAAGCGAACCTAGGGGCAGATTAGAAGTTCTCACCCAATAGGTTCCCTCCTACAAGGTCATGACGAAAGGCAACGATTGATACCTCAAAGCCTTACATTGGGGCAATGAGGGGCACCGTGCATGAGCCTCAAGTGAACATAGGGGCCGATCAAAAGTTCTCACCCATCGATGTTTTTAACAAAAAAAAAGGGGGGACAAACCCTAGGATTTCAATGGATTGATCAAACATCAAACGACTCCATTGCCGTCACTCCAAAATGGTCAAGTGACTAAATCAAACAGAACACACACTCTGAGGGAGTTCCCGGAGAGATTTGCAAAAAAGATAGGATGAGGTTCCATGAATTATCACCTCTTTCAAAAGGACAGTCAATCTGTGTTTTCCAAAAAAAATTAAATCAAAATCAAAATCACAAAATAGGGAAAGAATGTCATGAACATTGTACAACTTTCCATTACATTGCATTGTTTCAAATGAAGTCCGCATTTACCAAATTTCACGACAAAGGTTGCATGCATCTGCATCCCTAAAAATCATGTTAACTGCATAGATTTCCTACATCTAATGTCCAAATCTTGTGGATTTGGGATGACCGGCCCTCTCGATGAGTCAATCTCTTGCTTTCTCATAAGGGTGGACCTTGGGTACTAGTTACCCTCACCGTTGAGAGGACTACACGTCCTCGCCTTGAGAGGACTACGCGTCCTCACCATCAGAGGGCTGCACGCCCTCACCATCAGAGGACTACACGTCCTCGCCTTAAGAGGGCTACACGCCCTCATCTTGGGTACTAGTTACCCTCACCGTTGAGAGGACTACACGTCCTCGCCTTGAGAGGACTACACGTCCTCACCATCAGAGGGCTGCACGCCCTCACCTCTAGAGGACTACATGTCCTCGCCTTGAGAGGGCTACACGCCCTCACCTTGGGTACTTGTTACCCTCACCGTTGAGAGGACTACACGTCCTCGCCTTGAGAGGACTACACGTCCTCACCATCAGAGGGCTGCACGCCCTCACCTCCAAAGGACTACATGTCCTCGCCTTGAGAGGGCTACACGCCCTCACCTTGGGTACTAGTTACCCTCACCGTTGAGAGGACTACACGTCCTCGCCTTGAGAGGACTACACGTCCTCACCATCAGAGGGCTGCACGCCCTCACCTCCAGAGGACTACATGTCCTCGCCTTGAGAGGGCTACACGCCCTCACCTTGGGTACTAGTTACCCTCACCATCAGAGGACTACGCGTCCTCGCCTTGAGAGGACTACACGTCCTCACCATCAGAGGGCTGCACGCCCTTACCTCCAGAGGACTACATGTCCTCGCCTTGAGAGGGCTACACGCCCTCACCTTGGGTACTAGTTACCCTCACCGTCAGAGGACTACACATCCTCGCCTTGAGATGACTACACGTCCTCACCACCAGAGGTCTGCACGCCCTCACCTCCAGAGGACTATAAGTCCTCGCCTTGAGAGGGCTACACGCCCTCACCTTCGGTACTAGTTACCTTCACCTTCAGAGGACTACACGTCCTCGCCTTCAAAGGGTCATGTACCTTCAACTTCAGAGGACTACACGTCCTCGCCGTCAAAGGGTCATGTGCCTTCACCTTTGTAGGGCTACACGTCCTCACCTTTAGAGGACTACACGTCCTCGCCATCAGAGGACTACATGTTCCCCATTTTCAAAGGGGGGCATGCCCTCACCTTTAGAGGATTGCACGTCCTTGCCATCATAGGACTACATTCCCTCGCCTTCGAAAGGCGACACGTCCTGAACTTCAGAGGGCTACACGCTCTCGCCTTTAGAGGACTACGCGTCCTCACTTTCAGTGGGCTCCATATCCACACCTTAAGATAATTTAAGGTCCTCTGTCCTTAAATGCTTAACCGAGACTTGCACTCCCGGTTAAGGGACCAGTAGTTTCCTTTTAACGGTTCCTGGGCCACCCCCTGATATTGGAGGAGGGCCAACTGTGCGAGCACAACCAGAGAGGGAGGCTATCACACAGCTACTATGCATACTGGGGCAAGATTTCACCCGTGCCGCTGCAAAGAGAAGAGTGCGGACCATGCGCACCAACATGACCACTCTTACACAGATATAGATGACATTGCTACTTAGCAACATTCTGCCCAGCGACCGCAATGCCAATCTCCCCCTGCGGAATTATCAGTTGGTCTGTGCCGTCCCGACATGGGTAAGTATGCATATGGTTCAACTGATTTCTGATACCATTTATTTGTTTGCAGGGATCGCACCCACAAAGACACCCAGTGAACCTGAAGAAGTCCAACAGGGCCCTGGGGTTTCCAGCTCTGGTTACGGGCCTCTATCAGTCCTACAGGGTGCCCGTACCCCCCCGGCAAGGTCACGTCATCATAGGTAAGTATGCACATCGCTCAACTGATTTCTGATTTCATCTATTGTTTGCAGGGATCGCGACTGCAAGACACCTAGTGGACCCGAAGAAGTCCAACAGGGTCTTGGAATTGTCAAGCTCTAATTACGGGTCTCTGTCAGTTCTACGGAGTACCTGTCACCTCCAGCAAGGGCATCAGGCCCCCTACTAATCGAGCTTTCATCAAGAAGTACTGCGCCCCAGACAGGCGCAGGGCGAAACACCACAGCAGCCTGGGGATGGTCAGTAGCGGGCAATAGAAGCACCGCCACCACCTTTAGAGTTCACCTCTGCTCATCCACAAAAAGGTTTGAGTATTGCCTACGACACATGGCCGACCAATAGGCAACCAAGTCCAAAGCCAAAGGTAAGGAAAGTACTAGGTCAGTGACCGACAAGTCATAAGGCGTCCAGCTAAAGACGTTAAAGAAGCGCTACTAGGAGGCAACCTAGTACCTTTTGAATCTATGCTTGTTATTTGATCACTTTTTATAGTAGGGCGCACCTAGTTGCTCATGATCCTAGGGATTTAAATAAAACAAGCGCAAGCTCGGAAGGTAGTCATACCTCACAAAATATATATATATATGTATGTTTAGGTAGAAAAATACCTTAGATATGCATGTATGTAAACAAAAAACACTTCACAAAATATATATATGTATGTTTAGGTAGAAAGATACCTTAGATATGCATGTATGTAAACAAAAAATACTTCACAAAACATATATATGTATGTTTAGGTAGCAAGATACCTTGGATATGCATGTATATAGCAAAATACCTCATGAAAAAAAAAGAAAAAAAAACAAACAAGAAAAAGAAATAAACAAATGATAATGATAAAAAAAAAGAAGGAAAAAAAAGAAAAAATAAGTTGTCAAGCTGAAAAACCAACATGCTTTTGAAAAGAGATGACTTCCAACTTTTCTTTGGAAAAATTCACTGATCATAACTAGTTTTTGAAAAAATGTGTATACACCTGAAGGGTGAATGCTGTGAAGATTTTCCCAGACGCCCAAAATGGACTCGGATGAATGCACAAATTGATAAAAGAACATATTTTGGAAACGTTGGGTTGACTAAAATAGAGGAAATGAATCCTGAGCCCTAGCATCACATGACCATAAAAATTTGACACTTGAGTGTCCGCATAGGTGCATGCATGACCAGTTTTGCATAAAATTTCCAAATCATCATTTTTGCATTTGTGTCATGGAAATAATGTGGGGCATCCCTTTTATCCTTGAACCAAACCAAGCCCTGACATGTATCATGTCTAGCCATTCTACGAGCTTTGAGCCAAAATCCCGACTCACCATAAACCTTGACCCAGGGTGAGAATGTCAATCCTTACCCTCGGAAGCAAAAAAGAATAGAAGGGAAATTTCCAATCAAAGAAAAAGAGAAGGAAAATTTCCAATGAAAGCAAAAAAAAAAAAAAAAAAAAAGGAAAAGAAGAAGAAGAAGAAAAAGAAGAAGAGAAAAGAAGGAAAATTCCCCAATCAAAGAGTGGGAGAAAGCAAAAAGAAAAGAAAGGAAATTCCCAATCAAAGAATGGGAGAAAGTAAAAAAGGAAGAAGAAGAAGGAAAGAAAGCTCCTGATCGGGGATCGAAGGAAAAAACAGAAGAAATGTGCAGAGAGGTATTTGGACCGGACAATATCTGAACAATACAGAATTGTCACCAAATGAACAAAAAAGAAGGAAAGGAAACCACGACCTAAAATGGTCTTCTCCCTTTGATTACCAACCAAAATCCCGTGCGCTAGCGACTTTTTTTTTCGCCCCGCACTAAACAAAAAAAAAACAGAAAAAGAAAAAGCCAGAAAAATCAAAAGCCAAAAACACACAAAAGCCGAAAAAAAAACCACCAAAAGAACCCATTCCCAAGGGAAGCCCTATTGGTCCATGATCACGCATGTAATTTTTGATTTGATAGGAAATAATTTGCAAAGTCAAGTCATGACATATCTATGGTCCGGAATTAGGATGAAACACTTACTTGTGCGAGATTGATACACTTTGAGTGATTTTCTTCTATTTTTGTCGAACCCAGTGTTTCCTCTAAATGGTCATTTAGAAACGAAATGCTAACATCCAAGATCTCATTTATGGTTATGGGGGATCCCATCAGCAGACTCTCCTTCCCTGGTAGACGCATTGTTTGTCACTCAAAAAAGCATATGCTGCTCTAAACAGTTGGAATATTTGTCTCTTTGCTAAAGCATGTTTGCATTTTTTTAGTGGAGAAAACACCGATACTTTTTCAAGTCTCACAAGTTATCCAGAACTACGTAGGTCTGAGTTCCTCATTGGAGGATATGTAGGAGCAAGAGCCTCGCTTTTGTCGACCACACCGCCTTTTGTTGCCATGACCCAAGAGCTGGTAGCCCACAGAGACACCTTACGGTTATCCGCACCTCGTCATTCAGTGACCCCAAGTGTGATTGACGAGCAGAGGCCAATGTGGTCATCTGCGCCCTTTCCGGAGATGTCAGCATTTTCCGATGGAGAATTTTCAAGTCTCACAAGTTATCCAGAACTACGTAGGTCTGAGTTCCTCATTGGAGGATACGTAGGAGCAAGAGCCTTGCTTTTGTCGGCCGCCCCATAATCTTTGTCATACTGACCCTGAGGTCATGTGACGTGCACCCTTGTGTCATCCAGAGGCGGCGGGCCCGATGATACGCGGCGATACCTTACGGTTATCCGCACCCTTTTGTCATCCAGAGGCGGCGGGCCCGATGATACGTGGAGATACCTTACGGTTATCTGCACCCTTTTGTCATCCAGAGGCGGCGGGCCCGATGACAAGCAGAGACCAAGTTTGGTCATTCTGCACCCTTGTATCATCCAGAGGCGGCGGGCCCGATGATACGCGGAGATACCTTACGGTTATCCGCACCCTTTTGTCATCCAGAGGCGACGGGCCCGATGATACGCGGAGATACCTTACGGTTATCCGCACCCTTTTGTCATCCAGAGGCGGCGGGCCCGATGACAAGCAGAGACCAAATTTGGTCATTCTGCACCCTTGTATCATCCAGAGGCGGCGGGCCCGATGATACGCGGAGATACCTTACGGTTATCCGCACCCTTGTGTCATCCAGAGGCGGCGGGCCCGATGATACGCGGAAATACCCGAGTGGTTATCCGTATAAACATTCTTTTGCTATCTGTAAGATAGAACGCTTGATAGCATGCAGAGACTGACATAGTCTTCTGCACCTTTTGTTCCTCCGGGAACAACAAGTCATTTACGTGTGGAAATTTCATGGTCGCCCGCGACTCTCGTCAACCGAGAGTAGCGAAATTAGTGTCATACCCTAATTTTCGTCCGGGGACCTTTGCTTGATGACATGCGACCATTCTTTGGTCCTTGTGAGGTGCTTGGCACCCATCATTAGGCAGTTTTTGAAAATTCTAGGAACGACAAGTCATGGTCACCCGCGACTCTCGTCAACCGAGAGGAGCGAAATTAGTGTCATACCCTAATTTTCGTCCGGGGACCTTTGCTTGATGACATGCGACCATTCTTTGGTCCTTGTGAGGTGCTTGGCACCCATCATTAGGCAGTTTGTGAAAATTCTAGGAACGACAAGTCATGGTCACCCGTGACTCTCGTCAACCGAGAGGAGCGAAATTAGTGTCATACCCTAATTTTCGTCCGGGGACCTTTGCTTGATGACATGCGACCATTCTTTGGTCCTTGTGAGGTGCTTGGCACCCATCATTAGGCAGTTTGTGAAAATTCTGGGAACAACAAGTCATTTGCATGTGGAGATTTTATGGTCACCCGCGACTCTCGTCAAATCGAGAGGAACGAAATTAGTGTCTTATCTTTACTTTCCTTTTATCTCCAATAAAAGACAAGTAAAGAGGGGCAACTGTCATACCCTAATTTCGTCCGGGGACCTTTGCTTGATGACATGCGACCTTTCTTTGGTCCTTGTGAGGTGCTTGGCATCCATCATTAGGCAATTTGTGAGATTCCAGGACATGCCGAAAAACCAAAAATATATTGATGCACAATCCGTAAGTTTCCGTGACACACCGGAAATCAAATGGAAGCATCGTTGCATAATTAAGTGAGGTTCCGTAACATTCCGTAAGTCAAAAAGGGGATGATTATGTAATCCGCAAGGTTCCGTAACATTACGGAAAGAAAACAAGTATCGTTACGAAATTCGTAAGTTTCCGTAACTTTACGAAAAAAGAATCACCAAAAAAAAAGCAGAGGGGGGTGTACTTAGTAAAAATGGGGGTGCAAATAGCACCCAGGCCCACTTGGGCCCTCCAGAATATTCCTCCAGAAGGCTGTTGCTTCTGGAGGAAGCAACTTGGCTCGCCTGGGCGAGCTGGGCGGCAACCACCTCCCCTATTTTGCTATAAATAGGGGAGGAAGTGAAGAATAAAGGGGTTCAGCCCCTTTGGCACTTCTCTCTCTTTCGAATTTGCTTGGAAAAATTGTTTCCGTGAAGAAAATCTAAGCTGAGGCGCTTCCGAAACGTTTCCATAACGTTTTCCGTGAGGAATTTCGCAAAGGTTTCAACCGTTCTTCGACGTTCTTCATTCGTTCTTCATCGTTCTTCGATCTTCAACGGGTAAGTACCTCGAACCAAGCTTTTCGATTCATTCTATGTACCCGTAGTGGTCCACATTGTGTTTCGTGCATTTTTATTCTCGTTTTGTTTACTTTTTATACCCCCTCTTGACGTGCTTAAGCCATTTTACTTAAGTCATTTCTCGCTTAACCTAAAAATAAAATAAATTTCCACCGAACGTTTGAATTGTATTATCCGTTAACTTCGGTTAAAATGAATTCTGACCGTTCGGTCGTGCCGTAACCACGTTGGAAATCAAAAAGAGGTAAAAAATAATATAATAATAAAAAAAAACATCTTTTAGTAAAATAAAGCGAAGAATCAATCGGACGTTTTCTCTTTGGGATTTCTCATTCTTAATCGAATTGACTAATAACTAAAGTGAAACTAAAGGCTAAAATCAACTCGCCTAGTCAAGCTTGTCCACAAAAATAGGTTTTTGAAGTTTGTCATTCCAAATTCTCATTAAGTAAAATGGATCATTTTTAAGGTCCAACGCCTTAAAATGATCACCACTTAAGTAAAAAAGAATCACTTGATAAGAAAGAACTACGTAGGTCTGAGTTCCTCATTGAGGATACGTAGGAGCAAAAGCCCCGCTTTTGTCGACCACCCCAAGAGATCGTTAATGGTCCAATGCCTTAACGTTTCTCTCCTTTCAAAAACAAGAGATCGTTAATGGTCCAACGCCTTAACGTTTCTCCCCTTTCAAAATCAAAAGACCGTTTAATGGTTCAACACCTTAAATGACCTTTTGTTCAATAAAAACATATTTTGCAAAAAAGACAAAAACAACTTAACCAAACACTTTGTTCCGAAAGAACTACGTAGGTCTGATTTTCTCATCCCAATTGAGGAATACGTAGGAGCAAAGGGAAACACCCTTGTCGACCACAAAAAGAGAAAAAATATAAAAAGGGTATAAAGGATATAAGGACATAAAAGGGAACGTAAAAATCAAAGTCATGTTTGCACATTCGATTAAAGGCTGCCGTCCCTTGTGACGGACGTGTGGGGTGCTAATACCTTCCCCGCGCGTAAATACAACTCCCGAACCTTTCACTTAAAAGTTCGTAGATCGCGTCTTTTCCGGTTTTTCCGACGTTTTCCTCAAATAAACGTTGGTGGCGACTCCGCGCGTATTCCTTTCGTGGAACACGCATCCCGCGAGTCACGCGTCGCCCTCCCGCCGAAGGGTAGGTTGCGACACATGCCAAATGACCTAGCTGGATCAGCCTGATGAGGTGGCAGCGGTGTGTCTGTGGCCTGCGGTGCATCACCCTATGCCTGTCTAGGCGTGCAATACTTCTCAATGAAGGCCCGGGTGATCGGCGGTCGAATCACCTTACTAGGTGTGACGAGAACCCCGAATGACTGGCAGAGACCCGTGATCAACGCTGGAAACCCCAGGGCCCTGTTAGACTTATATGGGTCTAGAGGGTACCTGGTAGGTGGCATACCTGCAAATAAATAAATGGCGTTAGCGATCAACCGAGCCACATGAACGCTCATCCGTGTCAGGATGGCATACACCAGCTGACACTTTGGCAGAGGGAGGTCGGAGTTATGATCGCTGGGCAGGACATTGCTGAGAAGCAACGTCATCCACATCTGGGTCAAGGTGGTCATGTTGGTGAGCATGATCCGCACCCGCCTCCTAGCAGTGGTTCGAGCAAAATCCTGACCCGTTATGCATAATAGCTGGGCAATGGCCTCCTCGTCAAATCCATCGGCCCGGTTCCTTCTCTGACTAAACTCGCATTCCTGGCCCTCCTCTAACACTTGCGAGTCACCCAAGAATTGGCTGAGGGCGTCTGCATCAAAATGAATCCACTGACCCCTTACCCATGACCGCATGTCCCGCACGCCCTCCTTTGTGGGCTAAGCATTAGCGTAAAACTCTAGAACTATATCCGGGTCAAACTTAGCCATGGGAGTGACCAGCGACCTCCAACGTCAACGAGCTATCTCTTCCTGAAAATCTGTGTACTCATCGTCCCTGAGCTGGACCCATTTGTCTCGGTGGAACGACCATCCTTTGATGGCCTCGAAACATTGTTGGTGCTCAGCACTCTTGAAACGGTGGCTGTCAAACTCGGGAGCGACACTGGTCCCTTCAGCCGCGGCGTCCCTCCTAGATCTCTTTGTGGAAAGCTTTCTCGAAGCCATTTCCTGCGAGGACAAACATTTGGAAAGTTAGTTTACGAGAAATACACCAATCATTACAAACAAGAGCCAAACAACACTTCATATGGTGCGAGTGTCAACATGCACTTCATAAAATAATCATATTGGGGTCGTGCTATTTTATGACACATACGCATTTGCACACATAAAAATTTTGTGAGATGCATTTTACGACACATATCTATGTACATATTTTTTGACAAACCTTTTCATGCTACATCCTATATATATACACATTTTTTGGAAGGCTTCTTTTGCTACCTACTCACAAACACACATATTTTGAAAAACACTTTTACATCCAACACTTAGTAGGGCACTTCATGCTATATATATTCATATTATGCAAGGCGTTTTCATGCTACACATTTACATACATACATATTATCGAAGGGCTTTTTCATGCTATCTAAGCGCAAGGCATTCCTCATGGGGCAACAAGCTTTGAATTCTAGTAAAAAAAAATCCTCAAGCATATTCTAATACTCATGCATCTTTTACATTCAAAACCGGAAACTTAGATTCCTAGGGATGAGTCATCCTTTTGGAACTTTAGTCTAGCTTCTACAAACTACCCACACATTCACAATGCACACAATTTATTTCGCAAGCTAAGTTCCACAAAATCATGCACAAATGCCATTGAGGCATTTCACCGAACACTTGGTGGGCGCATGTTTAAGCATGAAAATCAAGGGAATGGGGCAATGTGGCAAGCCCCATTATCTCAAAATGCACCCTAGGCCTAAGGTCATACCCTACAACCCCACAATTCAACAAAAACAAGCAACAATTCAAGGATAAATCCCTCACTTTTTGAGCAAATACATGCAACTTAGAGCACCAAAATATATCAATGGAAAGCCAAAGAGCCCAAGAGTGAGGTACTTACTTGTTGGAGATGAATAATAGAGCAAAATGGAATCAAAAACACGAAAAATGGTGACCTAGGGGTTGCAAAATTGGTGATTCCCGTAGCTTTCTTTTTGAATGAGGGGGGGGGGGGGGGGGAGAAGAGTTTTTGGTGCAAAAACCTTCCCCCTTCCCCCTTTTTAACTTATTTCGTGCAGGGGTTGCTCGCCCAGGAGCTAACCTGCATTTTTTTTTGGCGAAACAAGTAAGACTCCTAAGGGTCAGCGTTTGTTACTCGAAACCCTTCATGGTAGATTAGTCATCTAATACTTACTTTATAGACACGACAACAATAATTACTGGAGATTTTAAAGGATACTGGGCTGCTTTGCAGCGGCGCTTTCTGTTTGTCCCGGGCTAGGCAAAGGATGACGACCTATTGGTCTTGACCCTAGCCTCTCCTTGCGTCCGTCCATAAGTACCTGAAAGTAGGAAACAACAATGCGTGGCAAATCGTGACCGCGTCGTCGTCTTACCTTGATTGGTTTCTGCCTTTAACCTTGTCTCGACCTCTAACCGTTGCCTAAGACGATTCTACCCCTGCTATCACAAAATATGCATGTGTATGCATATGCATGAATGTTTTCAAATGCAATAATCTTATTAGTGAAAGCAGGTTAGGTTCAGTTTTAATTAAGCGCTTGGGGCACCCCATGAACTGAGCAAAAGGGCTCAGGTTATTACAAACTGCACATGGTTTAAAACCAAAGTGAGGACTGAAGCCTCAGACCCATGTTCTCTTCTTTTAAAGAACTGTGACGAGACAATTACAGCGGATAGGAATCCCTGGAGGAAACCAAAAAGAACACACAAACACAAAAATAAAAAGAACATGCAGTGGTTTCCTCAATTGCCCCAAATTTCAAGCGTAATATTGCTTAACAACATTGGAGTTCACGGGCGAGGGTAGCTCCTCGCCATCAATGTTGGTGAGCACCAGAGCCCCCCCAGAAAAAGCCTTTTTCACAACAAAAGGTCCTTCGTAATTCAGGGCCCACTTCCCTTGATTATCTTTAACAGTGTGGGATATCTTTTTCAAGACAAGGTCCCCCTGATTGAACTTGCGCGGGCGTACCTTCTTGTCGAACGCGTTCTTTATCCTTTGTTGATAGAGGCGTCCATGGCTCATGGTCGTCAAACGCTTACCTTCAATAAGGTTGAGTTGGTCGTAGCGTGTTTGAGCCCACTCTGGTTCTTCTAGGCCCGATTCTGCTAGTATCTTCTGGGAAAGGACCTCTACCTCAAATGGGAGTACTGCTTCCATCCCATAAACCAAGGAATACGGCGTTGCCCCAGTAGAAGTTTGTACCGAGGTTCGATATCCATGCAGGGCAAAACGCAACATCTCATGCCAATCTTTGTATGACACTGCCATCTTCTGAATAATCTTCTTAATATTTTTATTTGCAGCCTCCACAGCCTCGTTCATCTTTGGCCGATAGGGGGTGGAGTTATGATGCTGGATCTTGAAATCCCCGCACATTTCCTGCATCATTTTGTTATTCAAATTGGTGCCATTGTTAGTATTGATCTTCCTAGGGAGTCCGTATCGACAAATCAGTTCCTTCTTTATGAATCTGACCACCACATGGAAAAAGGCCAAGGGGCGGACATGACATTCAGAGGATGTGGCGGAACATTGACATTGTCCGTGTACGCTTGACATTTATGGCATTTCCTTACATGGGCGCAACAATCGCTTTCCATAGTGAGCCAGTAATAACCTACTCTAAGGATCTTCCTGGCCATAGCATGCCCATTGGCATGTGTCCCAAATGAACCCCCGTGGATTTCCTCAATCATGTAGTTCGCCTCTTTGGCATCTACGCATCGCAAGAGGGTCATGTCGTGGTTTCATTTGTATATGATGGTACCACTCACAAAGAAACCAGTAGCCAATCTCCTTAACGTTCTTTTGTCATTGTCAGAAATCCCTGGTGGATATTCTTTGTTCTCGACAAACTGTTTGATGTCGAAATACCACGATTTCCCATCTCGCTCTTCCTCTATCGCACAACAATGTGTCGGCTTGCCCCGAGATTTGAATTCAATGTACGGCAGATCCCCATGTGGGGCAAGTTGAAACATGGATGCCAAGGTGGCCAATGCATCGACCATTTGGTTCTCTTCCCGAGGTATGTGGTGGAAAGAAATGTCATTAAAGAATTTGGCTAACTTCAAGGTGTGAGTTTGATAGAGTATCAACTTTTGATCCCTAGTTTCCCATTCTCCTCTCAACTGGCGTATTACCAAAGCCAAGTCTCCATACACTTTGAGTAGCTTCACGTCAAAATCAATGGCCGCTTGAATCCCAAGGGCGCATGCTTCATATTCGGCCATATTGTTGGTACAATCGAAACCTAGCCTGGCCGTGAAAGGAATACATTGATCACCTGGGGATACAAGGACTGCCCCTACTCCATGGCCCAAAGCATTAGATGCCTCATCGAAACAAACAATCCATTTGTCTATATCCTCGTGCGTCTATTTCTCTTCGAATAGGGCCATGATGTCTTCATCCGGGAACTCAGGGTGCATCGGCCGATAATCTTGGAGAGGTTGTTGGGCCAAATAATCTGCCAAAGCGCTTCCCTTTATCGCCTTTTGGGTGACGTACACAATATCGAATTCAGATAGTAGTACCTGCCACCTAGCGATTCGTCCCGTGAGGGCCGACTTCTCAAAGATGTATTTCACGGGATCCATTTTGGAAATAAGCCACGTGGTATGACTGAGCATGTACTGCCTAAGACGATGTGACGCCCATACCAAGGCACAGCACGTCCTTTCCAACATTGAGTAATTCATCTCATAGGCGGTAAACTTCTTGCTTAAATAGTAAATGGCTTGTTCTTTTACCCAGAATCGTCGTGCTGACCCAACACGCACCCCATACACTCGTATAACACAGTCATTTACAGGAAAAAAGGTCTTCCTATTATAGGTGGCATGAGCACTGGGGGACTCGCGAGGCTTTGTTTGATTTTTCAAAGGCCTCTTGGTAGTCGTTGTTCCACAGGACCGCCTGGTTCTTACGCAATAGTTTGAAGATGGGCTCGCAGGTAGCGGTGAGTTGCGAGATAAATCTCGCGATGTAGTTCAACCTGCCCAGGAAACCTCGAACCTGCTTCTCCGTGCGTGGCTCTGGCATTTCAAGAATGACCTTCACTTTCTCGGGATCTATCTCTATCCCTTTCTGGCTCACGATAAATCCCAATAACTTCCATGATTTCACCCCGAAGGTGCACTTGGCGGGGTTTAGTTTATTTGGTATTTCCACAACCTTCCAAACAGCTTACGCAGATTGACGAGGTGTTCGTCCTCAATCCGAGATTTGGCAATCATGTCATCTACATAGACTTCTATATCTTTATGCATCATGTCATAGAACAAAGCTACCATGGCACGTTGATAGGTTGCCCCAGCATTTTTTAGCCCGAAGGCCATCACTTTGTAGCAGAATGTTCCCCATAGGGTGACGAAAGTAGTCTTCTCCACATCTTCGGGTGCCATCTTTATCTGATTATACCCTGAGAAACCATCCATAAAAGAGAAAAAGGCAAACTTGGTTGTATTATCTACCAGTATATCAATGTGTGGCAAGGGAAAATTGTCTTTAGGACTGGCTCGGTTTAAGTCCCAATAGTCTACGGACATTTGCACTTTGCAATCCTTTTTTGGGACCGGGATAATGTTCGCTACCCATTCCGGGTATCAAGCTACAACCAAGAAACCCGCATCGAACTGCTTTCTTACTTCTTCTTTAATTTTCAAAGACATTTCGGGTCTCATCATTCGTAGTTTTTCCTTAACCTAGGAAGATCCAGAATTCAATGGCAACTTATGCTGCACAATGTCGAGGTCCAGACCTGGCATGTCTTGGTACGACCATGCGAAGATGTCTTGATATTCTTCATAAAGGGTTATCAAACCTTGGCGGATAGGTGCGGTCATACCGGTTCCTACTTTCACTTCTTTCTTTCCGTCTCTGGTCTCTAAGTTTATCAGTTTGGTTTCCTCTTGGTGAGGCTTCATTTCGTGTTCTTCCTGAGCGATCAACCTCTCCAACTCTGGTGAAAGAACGTCCTCTTCCTCTTCTTCATTTATTGTTTGACTTACTTCTCGGTCAAAATCGATTATCAAACCCTCGTTGTTAGGATCCTCAAAGAATCGACCCTCACATCTATACCATTCAAGACAAAAAACAAAAACTTGCAAAATGATATGAGAAAAGGTGGAATCACAAGAATAGATGAAGCAAAATCTCTTTGTTATTTAATAAGGTAGATTTCACAAAACAAAAGAGAAAGGAATCTACAGCCTCTAATTACATTGAATCAGCGGTATAGACTTCCGACTGGCTCATCACGCTCCAGTTCCCCACTTGGGAATTGGGATGGCACGGTCGTACGAAACTCGGTGGATCTTGTGGAGACTCCTCTCCTATTGCCGCCACCTCTTCCTTGAACATTATCCCGACACTTGTGAAACACTGGCTAACATGGTCGGGCCATGCCCTATCTGCCCGGAGTCTTGACAGCGCATTCCTTCTTTCCGGTTTCCTGGGTTCATACCCCAACCCATATTTGTACGGGTTCCCCCTAATGTCGACCACATCAGCATTCCTGAGGCTATCCTTGCCCAGACCCATTCCGGGCTCATAACTGTGCCTGAGCATTACCCGTGCCACCATTTGGGCCGCATTAGAGAGACAAGGTAGCAACGGACTCGTTTCCACAGAGGCACAACTCACCACCTCGAAGGATTGGAAAGTTGTTTCCAATGATTCTTCCGCTGCTTCTACATATGGTGCGGAGGAGGGGCAGCTCACCAACATATCTTCTTCGCTTGACACTATCACCAAGAGTCCACCAACTGCGAATTTCAATTTCTGGTGAAGCGTCGAAGGGACCACTCCTAGCGCGTGAATCCAGGGTCTCCCCAAAAGGCAGCTGTAGGCGGTATTTATGTCCATCACTTGAAAAACCACATTGCAAGTGTGGGGGCCTATCTGAATGGGGATGTCGATTTTCCCCATCACCTCCCGTCGATTACCGTCAAAGGCTCGTACTACCATGGAACTTGGTTTTAGACGTGACGCATTAAAAGGAAGTTTCTCCAAGGTGGTCTTTGGCATCACATTTAAACTTGAACCATTGTCGATGAGTACCTTAGCGACGACATGGTCCATGCATCTGATAGACACATGTAGAGCTTTGTTGTGCCCTCTCCCTTCAACGGGAATCTCTTCTTCCGCAAAAGCGATATAGTTATTGGTAGTTATATGATTAACAATGCCTTCAAAACCCTCGACTGAGATGTCGTGTGCTACGTGGGCTTCGTTGAGGACCTTTACCAATAGTGCACGATGAGGCTCGGAGTTTATGAGCAGTTCGAGCAAAGAGATCCTTGCCGGAGTTTTATTCATTTGCTCAACTACTTTAAACTCACTTTGTTGGATAAGACGAAGGAACTCATGAGCCTCTTCCAAGGTCACCGCCTTTCCTTGAAGACCTTCTTTCTTTTCAGCTCCTTTTACCACCGGGGGATCCACTTCTTTTGAGGGGGTGGCCATGTCTGCGGGCTCTTGGATCATGGGTGCTTTCCCCTTGGAGGGAAATTCCGCCGAGTGAGGGGGAGCGAACACACGGCCACTGCGGGTTATGCCACTAAGGCCGGTGGTTTTGGTCACCTTGGCTGACAAGGAGTCAACCTCGGTTGCAGCTCTTTCTCCAAAAGCGGGAGGGGTATACTTCCATGGAACGGCCTTATTGCTTTAATAGGAAAACGGCGTTGGCTTGGGCACTGTCGGGGTACTTGGACCTGCAGTCGGTCACATTCCTAGTGAAACATATTACTAGGGCTTTGGGGGTTGGGGGAACCTTCCTTTCTTCCGACTGCATGCAAATCTATGGTTCTTCCCTATCTCCCTCGGACACTTCGAGCTGCCCCCAGTGCATGAGCGTTTGAAGTAACTCTTCCACCGCGGGGCAAGTTTCCATGTCGTGTGATTCCCCGAGATGAAACAGACATTCGTCACTTTTGCCTCCGCCATGAGAGACCATGCATGTTGCCTGCAGCGACGGGTAGATGAATCGTCTAGACGTAGCCACATCTTCTAATCTCTTTGGCCCTGACGGCCTGTCCTTTTCGATGGCGTTTACACCAGCCCCACCATGACTGGCTAGTGGATTTGTTTTAATGTTGGGGCCCTCCTCTTGGAATGATAGCCAGCTAGCATTTATTAGGTGTTGCACCTTATACTTGAATGGCAGGCAAGAGTCAATGTTGTGTCCGGGGGCTCCACTATGGTATGCGCATGTGGCATTCGAGTTGTACCACTTGGGGTATGGTGGCTGGAAGACCTTCCTGGGTATGGCCACCACCAAATGATTTTCCAATAATGAGGGCCATAACTCGGAATATGCCATGGGAATAGGAGAGAACTCGTCTTTCGGGGGGTGTCGTGCATTGTTATAGGTCGCACCAGAAGTTGTATTATTGGCTAGCCGAGGAGTGGCTGGAGCTGTGTGTTAGGCAGGCATTTTTTCTGTTGCGGGAGGCCCTTCCACTTGAGTTGGGAGGGAACTTCCGGCTCGTATCAAAAAGTTTGGGTGGTTGTGTTGGTATGAGTTTTGGGCATTTTGGGGCGTTTTCATCCATGTTAGGGCGATGGTGACCGCATGGGTATCTCCTTCCTTTTTCCATATGCCCACCACTGGGGCTCTTCTATTGTTGTTGGGGGCAACATTAGAGGCATATTCAAACTTGCCTTTTCTCAGTCCGAACTCGATTCTTTCTCCGGCGAAGACGAGGTCTGCAAAGTTAACCGGCATATATCCTATCAGCTTCTCGTAGTAGAACGTGGGCAACGTATCTACCATAATCGTGATCATTTCCCTTTCAGTCATAGGCAAGACGACTTGGGCTGCTAGGTCTCTCCACCTTTGAGCATATTCTTTAATGGACTCATGTTCCCGCTTGGTGATGCTCTAAAGGTGGTTCCGATCAGAAGCCATATCCGTGTTGTATTGGTACTGCCTAATGAAGGCAGTTGCCAAGTCTTTCCATGACCGGATTTGAGAAGCTTCCAGATTGGTGTACCACGCCACTACTGCTCCAGCTAAACTGTCTTGAAAGAAATGCATTAACAGTTTTTCTTCCATAGAATATGCCCCCATCCTTCGGCAGTACATCCGAAGATGACTTTTTGGACACGTCGTCCCTTTATATTTATCAAAATATGGTACTTTAAACTTGGGGGGAATGATGATGTCAGGTACCAGACACAGATCCGCTTAATCTGAGAATGGATAGTTGCCGAGGCCTTCTACCGCTCTCTGCCTCTCTTCAAGTAGATCAATCTTTCCCTTGTCTTTTGCAAAGGGAACGAATTCCTTAACGGGTGCGGATGGAGACGGGACATGGCAGACTATGTTTGGTTGGGGCAACTCATGGGGGGCTGGTTCCTTGAGGGGAAGTAGAGGGCCTAAATGGGCATCTCCTTCATCATCTTCTTGCAGAGGATAGTCGACATGAGGAGGGAGCTGCCCCTCGAAGGTAGGGGCTTGGCTCAAATCGTCTGGAGCGGTACGGGGAGTGAAGTCTGGAGGCAAACCATAAGGGTAGGCTTGAGGACTATACCTCTGATTAAAACCCGTCGCGCTTCTGTCTCGGTCCAAGTTTATTGTGGGCTGTAGCACCGGTTCCGCTTCCCTAGCTTTATTGGAAGCGGCCGCCGTAGCATTATCTTCTATAGTTTTTTGAAGCTTTAGCATGGCCTCCGTGATAAAAGCCATCTGATCTTTTAAGGTCGATAGGTCGACCTTCATCTGTTATTGCACTCCCTCTTCGTTATCCATCTTACTTCTGGATCGGGTGTTATAGGGGTGCCTTTGCGCTTTTTTAGTTATGGTGAGTTCCCTAGAGAAACATACAGTGGTGAGTATGCCACCAAAACATGAATATGCTAATGAATGATCAGAGCACTTGGATCCACCTCAAGGCTTTTTTAGACAACGTGATAAGTTTCAAAACTTCTCTTTTCATAAAAAAGGAACAAAAGCTTTTATCTAGCCAAGATCATACAAAAGTGTTACAACAAAACCTAACAGTTTCTAATTATATGGGCCATTAAATCTATCATGTGTTGACAGTAATTGATTAGCCCGTGAATTTCCTCTGGGGCTGAACACACTTCAGCGATGGCCTTTGCTTTGGCTAGTAGTCGCGGGAGGTCTTGACTGCCATTTAAGGTCAAGGCGAACCTATCCATCCACATGGTCGCTTCTTGATGCAATGCATCAATCACCCTCCCTCTTGCTTCCTTCTCGGCGTACGCTTGTGCGAAGTCCTCTACTAGTTTTTGTTCATGGGTCAAAGGCTGGTTTAACTTTTCTTTGTACTTCCCTATTATAGCTAGCATGCTTTGCTCCGTGGCTTCTAAGTGTTGGGCCAAACTCCTCTTGGATCTTGAGCAAGCAGCTAACTCCTCCTTTAAGACCATGCCATGTACTCGTGACTGGTCTCTTTCCTCTCTTCGGAGCTTGAGCTCATTGTTGCTGCCCCACAAAGCTCCTCAGAATTTATCTCGGCCATTCTCTTCCTTGCGAGCCCTCTTGGTTTCTCGTTTGAGGGCTATTGCGGTAGCCGCATTTTCCTCTCGTAATCCGGCACACTCTTTCCGAATGTCTGTAGCGACTAACTTGAATTTTTCTTTGGCGAGTCTTGCCTTTCCTAGCTCTGATTTTAGAGCTTGGACTTCTTCATCCTCTTCCGGAGCTTCGAAGTTCTCCTCGTTGATAATTTTCAACTTGGAGAGCCAATCTAACTGATGTGCCATCATTTTCTTCTATTTTCTAAACCCTTTTTGCACCATTTTAATTACTGATTGGTCTTAATTGTCAATTAATCAGGCAGTTTTATTATTTGGGCTCATTTAGCTAATTTGATGTTTTTAATCTAATTTCAGGAATTAATGAAACATTGGGCTTAATCTAGATTTTGGTTGTGGACTTGAAGAGGACAAATAAAGCAGTGCTTACCTTAGTTAAATTCTAATTAGGAAATTTTGCAATTTTATTTTATGTGGTTCAGTGTTTATTTTGTTTTCGGCCAGAGTATTGTAATAGGGCCCAGTGACTTTGAGTGACTCTTTTTAAATAGCAGCCTTGGGATTTGTGCAAGGCAGGCTGTTAGACTACTATTCAGAGCTTTGGGTTTATGGTTTTAAAGTTTTTCTGTTCTAATGCTACTGTTTCGTTCTTAATGCAATTTTCAACTCCCTGCTTCTAATTACAATTTCATTCTTGTTTCTTCTTCTACTTTCATTTACGTTTCTGTTTTCATTTTCGTTTCTGTCTCATTTACGTTTCTGTCTCATTTGCGTTTCTGTTCATCTACGTTTTTGTTTCTTTACGTTTTTGCTTCATGTTTCATTTACATTTTCTGTTTGAATCTATGGAAGGATAAATATTCTGGTGTTGTTTCCTTCTGAGGATGAAGCCCAACTCTCTTTGAGGTTTCGTTTATAATGTGGTTCCCTGACAGTTTTCCTTTCACCAATTAACCCAAATTCGTGAACATTAATTAGTGCACGCTTCGTGTTAGATTGATTGCCTCTAAGCCTAACTTGCGTTCATGCTTAATGGACGAAGGGCTAACTGGTGTATGTCGTGCCTAATCACGTATTGACAACCCTAAGTTGATTTTCGCTTAGTAAATTGAAATAGGGTTGGATTAAATGGTTAACTGTTAGGGACGAATTCTCCATAACCCAGGATAAGAGAATGGCTTCTGAATCAGAGGAAACAGCCCATTCTTAATATTATTAGTTTCGTATTCCACTTTACTTGTTCTGCTTCTTAAATCACAAAACAAACAACCCCCCCCCCAATCGTTACTGTTACTGCAAGTATATTATGAACATTTGGTTTATCATTGTTCGTTGGGAAATGACCTAGGATCACTTCCTAGTTACTGCATTATCATGTTTATTTGATTCGGGTACGGCCTCGATCAAATTTGGCGCCGTTGCCGGCGAGCAGTGTCCAAAGGTTCATAATAGCTAGCTAGTGTTGTGTGTTTAATTCCTTCGTGTTTTATGTTTAATTGTTAGTATTGTGTTAGTATGTGTGTTAGTGTTGTTTAGTGTCCTGGTATTTTGTTTAGTGTGTGTTCTGTTTCAGTTTTCCTATTAAGCGCTTCCCCTATTTCAGTTTTGGGTGTTTTGCTGTGAATAGTGTTTTGCGATTGACTTAGCGACCACTTTTGCTTGCGGCAAAACAGAGTAGTAGTAGAAATCAAGTAGAGACGGATTTTAGTGACCACCCATGCTGAATTATTTGAGATTTTTTGTTGTAGTAGCTATAGTTGTTATTTTTGGCTGAATTTTTTTGTGGTAATTTCTTTTAATCTATATTTTGTGGGAAAAATAGCTAGAGCCTTTAGTTTGGTCAGATTTGAAAGTTCCAAAAAAGTAGCAAATTTTGTGTTTGTCGAAACTTCAAACGGCCATAACTTTTGCTTCGGTTATCAGAATCGCAATTATTATATATGTATTTGGGGTAGAAAAAAATTTCCTATGTTGGGGCAGCCGTCGTAGGCCGGCTGAGGTCTCCATCGTCCAAAAATAGTGATTCTATCAAAAGTTTTTTATTTTTCAAGTTTTATTCACTTATTTTTCTTAACCTACCAATTTTAGCTTTCATAGTTAGACTTTGAATTTTTGTCTTCAATTTTTTGTGCTATCTTCTCATCATTTTATAAGGTTGCTCACAAAATTTCAAGTCATTTGGATATCATTTGAGGGTAGCTGTAGTTCAAACCTACACCTTTATTTACATGACAAGGCAACTAGTTGTGTGCATGCTGAATGTAGTGTATGACTAGAGACAATCCATCTGACTTACAACCCTTTGATCCTGAGATAGATAGGACATTTCACAGGTTAGTTAGGCATCATTTTATACCTTTTGATCATTCTGAGCATTCCATTACTGGTGAATCTGTGCATTCTGTTATTTGTGATTTTGAACATCCTGATTTGGAGCATTATAATTTTGAGCATTCTGATTCTGAGCATTCTGATTTTGCACATTCTGAGAACATGGCACAACCTCCACCCCGTGAGAGGACTCTAAGGGAAATGGCTGCACCTAATTTCACCTACGAAAGCTTGTGCATCCAATACCTTGATGAGGATGTCCCATATGTTCTTAAAACTGGACTGATTCATTTGCTTCCAAAGTTTCATGGCCTTGCAGGTGAAGACCCGCACAAAAATTTGAAGGAATTTCATATTGTCTGCTCCACCATGAAACCCCCAGATGTCCAAGAGGACCACATATTTCTGAAGGCTTTCCCTCATTCTTTAGAGGGAGTGGCAAAGGACTGGCTGTATTACCTTGCTCCAAGGTCCATCACGAGCTGGGATGACCTGAAGAGAGTATTCTTAGAAAAACTTTTCCCTGCTTCCAGGACCACAACCATCAGGAAGGATATCTCAGGTATTAGACAACTCAGTGGAGAGAGCCTGTATGAATACTGGGAGAGATTTAAAAAACTATGTGCCAGTTGCCCTCACCATCAGATTTCATAGCAGCTGCTTCTCCAATAATTTTATGAAGGACTCAGTAATATGGAGAGAAGTATGATAGATGCTGCCAGTGGTGGAGCCCTTGGAGACATGACTCCTGCTGAAGCCAGAAATTTAATTGAGAAGATGGCTTCCAACTCCCAGCAGTTTAGCGCTAGAAATGATGCTATAGTCATTAGAGGATGCATGAGGTAGCTACAAACTCAGCTGCATCATCTGAAACTAAGAAGCTTGAAGGCAAACTGGATGCATTGGTTAACTTGGTAACCCAGCTGGCCTTGAACCAGAAATTTGTACCTGTTGCAAGGGTTTGTGGTTTGTGCTCCTCTACTGACCACCATACAGACCTTTGCCCTTCCATGCAGCAACCTGGAGCAATTGAGCAGCCCGAAGCTTATGCTACAAATATTTACAATAGACCTCCTCAACCTCAGCAGCAAAATCAACCGCAGCAGAACAATTATGACCTCTCCTGCAACAGATACAACCCTGGATGGAGGAATCACCTTAATCTCAGATGGTCTAGCCCTCAGCAACAACAACAGCAGCCTGCTCCTTCCTTCCAAAATGTTGCTGGCCCAAGCAGACCATACATTCCTCCACCAATCCAACAACAGCAACAGCCCCAGAAACAGCCAACAGTTGAGGCTCCTCCACAACCTTCCCTCGAAGAACTTGTGAGGTAAATGACTATGCAGAACATGCAGTTTCAACAAGAGACCAGAGCCTCCATTCAGAGCTTAACCAATCAGATGGGACAATTGGCTACACAATTGAATCAACAACAGTCCCAGAATACTGGCAAGCTGCCTTCCCAAGCTGTCCAAAATCCCAAAAATGTCAGTGCCATTTCATTAAGGTCAGGAAAGTTGTGTCAAGGACCTCAACTCGTAGCACCTTCCTCATCTGTAAATGAACCTGCCAAACTTCACTCTACTCCAGAAAAAGGTGATGACAAAAATTTACCTAACAATTTCTGTGCAGGTGAATCTTCCACTGGTAATTCTGATTTGCAGAAGCAGCACATCCCTCCTCTTCCATTCCCTCCAAGAGCAGTTTACAACAAAAAAATGGAAGAGGCAGAGAAAGAGATCTTGGAAACATTCAGAAAAGTAGAGGTAAACATACCTCTGCTGGATGCAATAAAGCAAATTCCAAGATATGCTAAATTCTTGAAGGAGCTGTGCACTAATAAGCGGAAGCTTAAGGGAAGTGAACGAATTAGCATGGGCAGAAATGTCTCCGCATTGATTGGTAAATCTGTTCCCCAAATTCCTGAAAAATGTAAAGATCCAGGTACATTCAGCATACCTTGTATTATAGGGAATAGTAAGTTCGAGAATGCCATGCTAGATTTAGGAGCTTCTGTTAGTGTTATGCCTCTGTCTATTTTTAATTCTCTATCTCTAGGTCCCTTGCAGTCAACTGATGTGATAATTCATTTAGCTAATAGAAGTGTTGCCTATCCTGTTGGTTTCATAGAAGATGTCTTAGTTAGAGTTGGTGAACTGATTTTCCCTGTTGATTTTTATATTTTGAATATGGAAGATGGATTTTCTCAAGGATCAGTTCCCATCATTCTAGGCAGACCCTTTATGAAAACTGCTAGAACTAAGATAGATGTTTATGCAGGCACACTATCCATGGAGTTTGGTGATATAATTGTTCATTTTAATATTCTGGATGCTATGAAATACCCATTTGAGGATCTTTCTGTATTTTGTGCTGAAATAATTGACCATGTTGTTGATGAATACATGACTAATCTTTACTCTAATCGACATGCCTCTCACTCTTCATGCATTGAGTCAGAAATTGTACTTGATCATAGGTCTGAATTTGATGCTGAGAGTGAATCTAGAAGTGATATTGATTGCATGTCTGGTGGTGGTGTTTTACCTCTTGAGATTGATTTTATAGAGTCAGATAGGACTAACCATGTTTTAGGAAGTACACATACCTCTGACTTTCTTTATGAGGTACAGGCTGAGAAACCATCTCCTTCTACCACTATCCAGCCGACCACACCAGAATTGAAGCCTCTGCCATCAAATTTGAAATACGCTTACTTGGATGATAGCAAAAGTTTTCCAGTGATTATATCTGCCTCCCTTGCTGATGAGCAAGAGGAGAAGTTGTTGTCTGTTCTCAAGAAGAATAAGAAGGCTATAGGCTGGACCCTGGCGGACATTCCTGGTATTAGCCCATCCACATGTATGCATCGAATAAATTTAGAGGATGGAGCTAAACCAGTAAGACAGCCACAGAGAAGACTCAACCTGGTGATTCTTGATGTAGTGAAGAAGGAGATAACCAAGCTTTTGCAAGCTGGAATCATTTATCCTATCTCCGACAGCCAATGGGTGAGTCCCGTCCAGGTAGTCCCGAAGAAGACCGGCCTCACTGTGATAAAAAATGAGAAGGAGGAGTTGATTCCTACTCAAGTGTAGAACAGTTGGAGAGTCTGTATTGACTATAGGAGGCTGAACCAAGTTACCAAAAAGGACCATTTTCCCCTGCCATTCATTGACCAGATGCTTGAGCGCCTGGCAGGTAAATCTCACTACTATTTCCTTGATGGTTTTTCTGGTTATATGCAAATTACTATTGCTTTTGAGGATTAGGAAAAGACCACATTCACCTGCCCCTTCGGTACTTTTGCCTATAGGAGGATGCCTTTCGGCCTGTGCAATGCCCCTAGTACCTTCCAGCGGTGCATGATTAATATTTTCAGTGATTTCTTAGAAAATTGCATAAAGGTGTTTATGGATGATTTCACTGTATATGGATCCTCTTTTGATGGTTGTTTGGATAGTTTGGAAAAAGTTTTGAATAGATGCATTGAAACCAACCTTGTTCTAAATTTTGAAAAATGTCATTTTATGGTTGAGCAAGGTATAGTTTTAGGCCACATTATTTCCAATAAGGGTATTGAAGTAGATCCTGCAAAAAAACTTGTTATTTCACAATTGCCTTACCCCTCTTGTGTGCGAGAGGTGCGATCTTTTCTTGGTCATGGAGGATTCTACAGGCGCTTTATAAGGGATTTTAGCAAAGTAGCCCTTCCACTTTCCAACTTGTTGCAAAAGGAGGTGGAGTTTGACTTTAATGACAGATGCAAAGAGGCTTTTGATTGCCTCAAAAGAGGGCTCACTACCACCCCCATCATCCAGGAACTCGACTGGACAGCCCCTTTTGAGCTTATGTGTGATGCATCAAATTATGCATTGGGGGTTGTCCTTGCTCAGAAAATTGATAAATTGCCCAGGGTGATATATTATGCTTCTAGGACTTTAGATGATGCCCAAGCGAATTATACTACTACTGAGAAAGAGCTTCTAGCCATAGTTTTTGCTCTTGAAAAATTTCGATCTTATTTGCTTGGTACCCCCATTATTGTTTATACTGACCATGCAGCTCTAAAGTACTTGTTGAAGAAGGCTGATTCTAAGCCTAGGTTGATCCGATGGATGCTCTGGCTTCAAGATTTTGGCTTGGAGATCCGTGATAGGAGCGGAGCACAAAATTTAGTTGCTGATCATTTGAGTCGGATCGAACGTGTATCGGATGCGAATTCACCCATTCGGGATGATTTCCCGGATGATCATTTGTATATACTGTATAGTATTTCTAACTCTCTTTCTACTCCCTGGTTTGCTAACATTGTCAATTATTTAGTTGCTTCTGTTTTTCCTCCCTTAAAAGTGATGCTAAGCATTTTATTTGGGATGCTAAGCATTTTATTTGGGATGACCCCTACTTGTGGAAATTGTGCAGTGATCAGGTCATTAGACGATGCATTCCAGATCATGAGACTGACTCAGTACTGCAGTTCTGTCATTCTTCCGCACCGGGAGGTCATCTGGGTGTTCAAAGGACAGCTCGCAAAGTGCTTGATTGTGGTTTTTATTGGCCCACCATCTTTAAAGATGCATGGAAGATCTGCAGCACTTGTGAGCAGTGTCAGAGAGCAGGAAATACACTTACATGGCGACAACAAATGCCTCAACAACCTATGCTATTCTATGAGGTGTTTGATGTCTGGGGTATAGATTTCATGGGCCCTTTTTCCTGTCTTTTTTGATTATGTTTACATTCTCCTCACAGTTGACTATGTTTCAAAATGGGTGGAAGCCAAGCCCACTAGAGCTAATGATGCTAAAGTTGTTGCAGATTTTGTCAGGTCTAATCTATTTTGCAGATTTGGAGTACCTAAAGCAATTGTTAGTGATCAAGGAACCCATTTTTGCAACAGAACAATGCATGCCCTTCTTAAGAAGTACGGGGTGGTACACAGGGTATCCACACCATACCACCCCCAGACCAATGGACAGGCAGAAATTTCTAACAGGGAGATCAAGAGAATTTTAGAGAAGATTGTGCAGCCAAGCAGGAAAGATTGGAGTACCAGGCTTGATGATGCTCTCTAGGCACATCGGACTGCCTACAAAGCACCCATAGGAATCTCTCCTTATCGGGTTGTCTTTGGAAAGGCATGTCATCTTCCAGTGGAAATTGAGTACAAAGCATACTGGGCAGTGAAGACTTGCAACTTCTCTATGGATCAAGCTGGTGAGGAAAGAAAGTTGCAACTGAGTGAGTTAGATGAAATTCGCCTAGAAGCCTACAAGAATGCCAAGTTCTACAAAGAAAAGACTAAGAAGTTCCATGATAGCATGATAGTTCAGAAGGACTTCATGGTTGGGCAAAAAGTGTTATTGTATAATTCTAGGCTTGGACTCATGAGTGGTAAGTTGAGGTCTAAGTGGATTGGTCCTTTTGTTGTTACTAATGTTTTTCCTTATGGTACAGTTGAGATCAAAAGCAACTCCACAAACAAGAGCTTCAAGGTCAACGGACATCGACTTAAGCCATTCCTCACGAACCCTTCTTTAGTGGATGTAGTGGTGGAAGAGACTTCCTTACTCCACCCTACTCTTCCTCCACCATGACTTAGGGAGTTCTTCTTTTCCTATCTCCTTCTTTGCTTTTATTACACTTGTCCAATTCTATTTGATGGTTTAATTGTTTTAATCTCTTAATTGTGCTACATTGAGGACAATGTGTTGTTTAAGTATGGGGGGGGAGTGTTCTTTGGTTTTTGTTAGTTTTGTTGGTTTTGTTAATTTGTTAGTTGTGTTAATTTGTTAATGTTGATTAGTTTCGCCGGATTTTTAGTTTAATATTTTGGGTCAATTCTGTGCGCATGTACGACTTTGCATGTTTTTCTTTGAATCATAGGATATGTTCAAGAAATGGGTAATTTTTTTGAAAATAAAAGTTTTTGACATTTTGTGACTTGAAATCCTTGATTCTCCTCTACAAGTCATGATAGTTTTGAAAGCTCAATTTGAAAGTGATGAGTTTACCTTTGTGAGAATTTGAGCCATCCATCATCATAATCATTTGGTGTGTTTGATTGCTTGCACAATAGCCTTGGCTTGATTCTTGTTGATGCTTCCTAATTCACATGCATATTTGGATATGATTGAGGCAATTTTGTTCTTATAAGCTTCTAGCCAAATGGACTTACCTTGACTTAATTCCTTTGATAGCCCTTTTGAGTCATGTTTCCCTTTCCTTGTTTTGAAGCTCACTGTAAGCCTTAAGTGAAAAACCATGATATCACCATATCCTTAAGGAATTTTGGAGCTTTGGAATTGTTTTGGGAATAAGTGTGGGGGTTTTTGTTTCATTGGATAACATGTTTTGTTGGCCATGCTTCATGATATATTTTGAGCCATACTTGATGTACATTGCATATTGGTTAAATGTTGGACATGCTGAATATGATGTTGTTTCTCAAAGGCTATAGACTAAAAAATATATATATTATTAAAAAAATCGAAAAAGAAAAAGAAAAAGCAGTAAAGTTGAGTGAATAAGATCTTAAATGACAAAAGAATGATGAGACTCTTGGTATGCACTTATTCCTCATTGCTCCTCTATTCCTTTGGGATTCAGCCACTTATTTTCTTAAATGACAAAAGAATGACGAGACTCTTGGTATGCACTTATCTTTACTTCTTTTTTATTTTCTTATGTTTACTTAATATGCACTTATTCCCCATTGCTCCTCTATTCCTTTGGGATTCAGCCACTTATTCCATATTTTTCCATACCTTGTCCTTGGCCCCATTACAACCTTAAAAGACCTTTTGATCCTCATGTGCTTGTGTTTATGGGTTGATTGTCAATTTTAGAATCTTTCCAAGTTTATGTGGTGTTTGTTTTCATGGGTGCTTTGAGGGTAAATAGTAGCCTAGACACTTGAGAGATAGAGTGTATATCTTGTGAGGCTTTATCACTTTTCATTCTTGAGCTGATTAACTATTTTGCCATGATTGGGTTGCTTGAATGATTTTCATGAATGTCTTGACTTTTCGGATCTCCTTATGTTAGATGTTACCCATTCCTTTCATTCCTTGATGTTCATTGAGAAATATGTGAATGTTTTCGTTTGCCTCTCTTTGATATCCTTGGATTTTGTTCTTTGTTTCATTTTGCCCAGGAGTGCAAAAGGCTAAGTATGGGGGGTTTTGATGTGCCATCATTTTCTTCTTTTTCTAAACCCTTTTTGCACCATTTTAATTACTGATTGATCTTAATTGTCAATTAATTAGGCAGTTTTATTATTTGGGCTCATTTAGCTAATTTGATGTTTTTAATCTAATTTCAGGAATTAATGAAACATTGGGCTTAATCTGGATTTTGGTTGTGGACTTGAAGAGGGCAAATAAAGCAGCGCTTACCTTATCTGGTTGTGGTTCAGTGTTTATTTCGTTTTGGGCTAGAGTATTGTAATAGGGCCCAGTGACTTTGAGTGACTCTTTTTAAATAGCAGCCTTGGGATTCGTGCAAGGCAGGCTATTAGACTACTATTCAGAGCTTAGGGTTTATGGTCTTAAAGTTTTTCTGTTCTAATGCTACTGTTTCGTTCTTAATGCAATTTTCGATTCCCTGCTTCTAATTACAATTTCGTTCTTGTTTCTTCTTCTACTTTCATTTACGTTTCTGTTTTCATTTTCGTTTCTGTCTCATTTGCGTTTCTGTTCATCTACATTTTTGTTTCTTTACGTTTCTGCTTCATGTTTCATTTACGTTTTCTGTTTGAATCTATGGAAGGCTAAATATTCTGGTGTTGTTTCCTTCTGAGGACGAAGCCCAACTCTCTTTGAGGTTTTGTTTATAATGTGGTTCCCTGGCAGTTTTCCCTTCACCAATTAACCCAAATTCGTGAACATTAATCAGTGCACGCTTCATGTTTGATTAATTGCCTCTGAGCCTAAGTTGCGTTCATGCTTAATGGACGAAGGGCTAACTGGTGTATGTGGTGCCTAATCACGTATTGACAACCCTAAGTTGATTTTCGCTTAGTAAATTGAAATAGGGTTGGATTAAGTGGTTAACTGTTAGGGACGAATTCTCCATAACCCAGGATAAGAGAATGGCTTCTGAATCAGAGGAAACAACCCATTCTTAATATTATTAGTTTCGTATTCCAGTTTACTTGTTCTACTCCTTGAATCACAAAACAAACAAACCCCCCCCAATCGTTACTGTTACTACAAGTATATTATGAACATTTGGTTTATCATTGCTCGTTGAGAAACGACCTAGGATCACTTCCTAGTTACTGCATTATCATGTTTATTTGATTCGGGTACGGCCTCGATCACTAACCCTCGTGTATGAACTCTTAGCCATTCATGATAACCACCGATGATGCCATTATGGATGCCCCTAAGTTCTTTATCTTTCCTTAACGGCCTTTCCCACGCCTTGTGGACTCTTTGTACGATCTTGAAACTTTGCACGTGCCGAAATCTCTCACAAGAAAAGGCGAGAGGCTCTCTTCCGTCGGTGCTCCCCTCATAGGGTACCCTAACTGTCTTATAGCAAGTGCGGGATTATAGTTAATACAACCCCTCGTCCCTATCAACGGAACGTTTGGGTAGTCCCCACATGAGAAGAGAACTCCCTCCTTTCCTTCCTTCCATCGAGGAAACCAGTTGATTGTGCTACCTCCTATACCAGCCAAGTATTGGTCCCAATCTACTCTTCTCTTTTCGACGCACGAGCGATAACTTTGAAGCGGACATGGGTGCCTTATGTCTTGTTGGAATAGGTGCGAAACCAACCACACACAAAGAACGGGTAAGCAGCAGACAATCTATGCGCTATTCTTCTCGCACCTTCGGTCAAATGTATTAAATAAGTCCGCCAAGATAGCTACCACCAGGCTCTCCTTGCTATGGTGATATGCAAGGAAAGCATCAATTGCGGCTAGGTCCACCAAACCGTCCACGTTTGGAAAGAGGACAACCCCAAAGATTAGCAAAGCTAGTATATCCGCAAACGGTACCCACTCCTCTTGATTTGCCATATCCCTTAAAATGACCCATTTTTACTTGGTGAGAAAAACTGCGGTATCGAACTTTAAAATCCTTTTTAGTGATTTTTTGCGGACGAACTTGACTTTGCGAGTTGATTTTAGCCTTAGTTTCACTTTAGTTGTCAGTCAATTCAATTAAGAAAGAGAAATCCCAAAGAGAAACGTCCGATTGATTTTTTTGGTTTATTTTACTAAAAGATATTTTTTTATTATTATATTATAATTTTACCTCTTTTTGGTTTTCAACGTGGTTACAGCATGACCGAACGGTAGGATTTCATTTTAACAGAAATTAAAAGATGTTACAATTCAAATGATCGGTGGAAATTTATTTTATTTTTTGATTAGGCGAGAAAGTGACTTAAATAAATGACTAAAGCACGTCAAAAGGGGGTACGGAAAGTAAATGAAATGAAAATAAAAGCATGCAAGACCACTAAGGGTACATAGAATGAATTGAAAAGTTCGATTTCGGGAACTTACTGGTTGATGATCGAAGAACGACAAAGACCAAACGAAGAACGACGAAGAACGGTTGAAAATCTTAGCGAAATCACCCACGGAAACGTCATGGAAGCGTTACGGAAGCGCCTCGGCTTGGATTTTCTTCATGGAAACAATTTTTCTCACTAATTTTCAGTGAATCTCAGATACCAGGAGGGTTGAACATTTTTGTTCTTCCCTTCCTCCCCTATTTATAGGAAAAGGAAGGAGAAGCTTGCCACCCAGCTCGCCCAGGCGAGCTAGGTTGCTTCCTCCTGAAGGCACCGCCTTCTGGAGAACTTCCTGGAAGGCCAAGTGGGCATGGTTGCTATTTGCACCCCCCTATTTACTAAATACACCCCCTTGCCTTTTTTTGCTGATTCTTTTTCTGTAACGTTACGGAAACTTATGAATTACGTAACGATACTTGTTTTCTTTCCGTAATGTTATGAAAACTTACGGATCACGTAATCATCCCCTTTTTTGGCTTCCGCAATGTTACGGAACTTTACGGATTGTGCTACAATGCTTTCTTTTGACTTCCGGCATGTCTCGGAACTTCACGAATTACCTAACGATGGGTGTTGATGTAAGCTCCGTTGGAGCTTGTAGGCCTAGGATCTTCTTCATCAATGGATTCCTTTGCTTCTTGGAAGATGAATGGCAGTGGAATGGAGAAAGGAAGAGAGAGAGGTGACGCTACTTCAAGGAGAAGATGAGTCTAGAAGAAGCTCACCACCATAGGAGGCCATGGATAAGAGCTTGGAGGAAGAAGGAGATGAATGAAGGGAGAGGGAGAGAAGAGCACGAAATTTTGTGCTCTAAATGAGCTTTGAAATCTGAAGTTTAATATTCAAATGATCAAAGTTAAAAAAAATTCACACACATGACCTCTATTTACAGCCTAAGTGTCACACAAAATTGGAGGGAAATTTGAATTTCAATTCAAATTTCACTTGAATTTGTGGAGCAAAACTTTGGAGCCAAAATTTCACTAATTATGATTAGTGAATTTTAGTTATGGTTCAGCCCACTAATCCAAGATCAATTCCAAGATTCTCCACTAAGTTTGCTTAGGTGTCATGAGACATGTAAAGCATGAAGGACATGCGCAAAGTGTGACTATATGATGTGGCAATGGGGTGTAGTAAGCAAATGCTCACCTCCCCCTCTAAAATTTAATTGGATTGGGCTTCTACCAATTCAATTAAATTTATTTCCCAACACACATCAAATATTCACTTAGTGCATGTGAAATTACAAAACAACCCCTAATACAAAAACTAGTCTAGGTGCCCTAACAAATAAGTGCTGAAAAATCCTATATTTCTAGGGTACCCTACCTACATTATGGAGCCCTAAATACAAGGCCCAAAAATAATGAAACCTTAATCTAATATTTACAAAGATAAGTGGGCTCGTACTTAGCCCATGGGCCCGAAATCTATCCTAAGGCTCATAAGAACCCTAGGGCCTTCTCTTGCATCTCTGGCCCAATCTACTTGGAGTTTTCTATCCAATGCCCTTGCGGGGTAGGATTGCATCATTTGTGTGACACTTAGGCTATAAATAGAGGTCATGTGGGTGCATTTTTTTTAACTTTGATCATTTGAATATTAAGCTTCTGATTTCAAAGCTCATTTAGAGCACAAAATTGGAAGAAAATTTGAATTTCAATTCAAATTTTACTTGAATTTGAAATTGAATTTGTGGAGCCAAACTTTGGAGCCAAAATTTCACTAATTATGATTAGTGAATTTTAGTTATGGTTCAGCCCACTAATCCAAGATCAATTCCAAGATTCTCCACTAAGTGTGCTTAGGCGTCATGAGGCATGTAAAGCATGAAGGAAATGCACAAAGTGTGACTATATGATGTGGCAATGGGGTGTAGTAAGCAAATGCTCACCTCCCCCTCTAAAATTTAATTGGATTGAGATTCTACCAATTCAATTAAATTTATTTCCCAACACACATTAAATATTCACTTAGTGCATGTGAAATTTCAAAACTACCCCTCATACAAAAACTAGTCTAGGTGCCCTAAAATATAAGGGCTGAAAAATCCCATATTTATGGGGTACCCTACCTACATTATGGAGCCCTAAATACAAGGCCCAAAAATAATGAAACCTTAATCTAATATTTACAAAGATAAGTGGGCTCGTACTTAGCCCATGGGCCCGAAATCTACCCTAAGGCTCATAAGAACCCTAGGGCCTTCTCTTGCATCTCTGGCCCAATCTACTTGGAGTTTTCTATCCAATGCCCTTGCGGGGTAGGATTGCATCATTTGTGTGACACTTAGGCTATAAATAGAGGTCATGTGGGTGCATTTTTTGTAACTTTGATCATTTGAATATTAAGCTTCTGATTTCAAAGCTCATTTAGAGCACAAAATTGGAAGAAAATTTGAATTTCAATTCAAATTTCACTTGAATTTGAAATTGAATTTGTGGAGCCAAACTTTGGAGCCAAAATTTCACTAATTATGATTAGTGAATTTTCGTTATGGTTCAGCCCACTAATCCAAGATCAATTCCAAGATTCTCCACTAAGTGTGCTTAGGCGTCATGAGGCATGTAAAGCATGAAGGAAATGCACAAAGTGTGACTATATGATGTGGCAATGGGGTGTAGTAAGCAAATGCTCACCTCCCCCTCTAAAATTTAAATGGATTGAGCTTCTACCAATTCAATTAAATTTCTTTCCCAACACACATTAAATATTCACTTAGTGCATGTGAAATTTCAAAACTACCCCTCATACAAAAACTAGTCTAGGTGCCCTAAAATATAAGGGCTGAAAAATCCCATATTTATGGGGTACCCTACCTACATTATGGAGCCCTAAATACAAGGCCCAAAAATAATGAAACCTTAATATAATATTTACAAAGATAAGTGGGCTCGTACTTAGCCCATGGGCCCGAAATCTACCCTAAGGCTCATAAGAACCCTAGGGCCTTCTCTTGCATCTCTGGCCCAATCTACTTGGAGTTTTCTATCCAATGCCCTTGCGGGGTAGGATTGCATCATTTGTGTGACACTTAGGCTGTAAATAGAGGTCATGTGTGTGCATTTTTTTTAACTTTGATCATTTGAATATTAAGCTTCTGATTTCAAAGCTCATTTAGAGCACAAAATTGGAGGAAAATTTGAATTTCAATTCAAATTTCACTTGAATTTGAAATTGAATTTGTGGAGCCAAACTTTGGAGCCAAAATTTCACTAATTATGATTAGTGAATTTTAGTTATGGTTCAGCCCACTAAGCCAAGATCAATTCCAAGATTCTCCACTAAGTGTGCTTAGGTGTCATGAGGCATGTAAAGCATGAAGGAAATGCACAAAGTGTGACTATATGATGTGGCAATGGGGTGTAGTAAGCAAATGCTCACCTCCCCCTCTAAAATTTAATTGGATTGGGCTTCTACCAATTCAATTAAATATATTTCCCAACACACATCAAATATTCACTTAGTGCATGTGAAATTACAAAATTACCCCTAATACAAAAACTAGTCTAGGTGCCCTAAAATATAAGGGCTGAAAAATCCCATATTTATGGGGTACCCTACCTACATTATGGAGCCCTAAATACAAGGCCCAAAAATAATGAAACCTTAATCTAATATTTACAAAGATAAGTGGGCTCGTACTTAGCCCTTGGGCCTGAAATCTACCCTAAGGCTCATTAGAACCCTGGGGCCTTCTCTTGCTTCTCTGGCCCAATCTACTTGGAGTTTTCTATCCAATGCCCTTGCGGGGTAGGATTGCATCATTCCCTCCCCCTTGAAAAGGATTTGACCTCAAATCCCGAGGTTCTTGAAACTCTGGGCTTTTTTCCTCAACACCTGTAAAAAGAACAAAAACATATGTATTAGTGGTGTTTAGTATGTTGAAGTAAGGTAAGGTCTGAAAACTCATTTCCTAGGCATCTTCCCATGAAGGAACATGGTTCCTCACTAACTCAATGAGTGGTGCTACAAGTATAGAAAAATATGGGGCAAACCTTTTGTAAAAGTTTGTTAAGTCATGGAAGCCCCAAATTTTTCTTACACTTGGTGGAGCGGGCCACTCAGGAATGACCTTTATTCTCTTAGGGTTCATGGAAACCCCTTGATCACAATTTATAAAATTAAGGAAAGTAAAGCAATAGAACATACCTTTTTCTGTATTTTCATGTTGATTATGCCTACCAAAAAGTATGACAAACCTAAGGTGTTCCATATGAGTACCTAAGTTTGTATTGAAACTAAAAATAAGAACAAACCTACCTAATGAGTCCCTATGTACACAAATGATGAAGATGTTGGGTGCACGAGTGATTTTACAAAAGAGTGTTGAACCACCCAAAGCATTCATCATAATACCTATTTTAGGGATTTGGTGCCTAATAATACTTATTTTGGGCACCAACAAAGCACAAGGATTTAAGCTCTTCCGAACCAAACCCTCATCCAACAACTCCTTTACTTGAGGAATAAACTCGAGCCTAAGAGGTGTGGCAATGTTGACAAGTGTCTTTTTACAAAGGAAAAAATGTGGAGGTTGTTTAAGATGGGAAATTTCTTTAATATTTGTCTTTATTTCAAAATGTATTTCCTTCTTAGCTAACCTCTTGGAGGAGACTCTTACCTCCTTACACTCCTCCTTAACCATTAAAGGTTTTCCTTCTTCTTGGGGGGTAGATTTCTTCACTAGATTCTTCCCCTTTTGCTTCTTCACTTTCACTAGAGGAAGGTGAAGTAGTAGCCTCATCTTGGCTACTATAAATGTCTCGGCTCCTCATAATCATGTTTTTCATGGTGGATCATTGTGAAGTAATGTGTCATCTTCCAAGACATTTAAAGCACTTTATGGAGCTAGTCTTTTCTTGCATACTAGCCTTAGGGGGTTGCTTTTCTATTGTCTTCCCCTTATCATCATTGGGCTTAGAATGTGCTGCCCCTAAGATGCCTAGACCTTGCTCTTTCTTTGGATAAGAATGATAGCCATAAGATTTTAAAGTAGGCTTTCTTTTAAGTTTTTGCTCTATCCTTATTTCCCAATCTAAGTAAGCCTCTACATTGTCCTTCCCATGGAAGTATGGGAGTTTAATGTTAACCTCTTGAGGCTTTCTTTCATTTTCTCTCCTATGGGAGTGAGGTCTAAGATGTGACCTATGCCTTCCTTCATAATAGTTACGAAGTTCTTCACTTAGGCTCTTGCAAGAGTCATGACTACTATAGGAGGCATGTTTTTCTCTTTTCATTTCTTTCCTTATTTTTCTTATTTCTTCCTCTCTTATTTTCTCTCTTTCATCTTGGCTTATTTCTTCCACTCTTTTTTTTCCTTTTTCTTTTCTCTCTTGTGTTTGTTTCCACAACTTAAGGGATCTCAACTCATCTAATATCTTATACAAGGGGTCCTTAGGAGTAGAACCCTCACCATTAACACTAGATGAAGAATGAAGACTCATGTTGGTTCCCAAGTTATGGTTCTTTCTTGTTGGGGGTTTGAAAACAAAAGGTAAAAGAAACTATGGTTGAAACTAGCCAAAATAAACACTAAAAGAGGTGTGAAAGATAAGGTAAAAACTAATTGGTAAAAGGCAAGCTATCTTGCGGTTTGACAATGGAGGGTTAAGGAAATAAGCTATGAAAATAAGCAAGAAATTAAAGTGCAAGAAATGCAAACTAGGCGGATCCTAAGAGTGTTTGGATGACCTCATTTAAGGTTCCCAACAAAACACTCACTATCCTAAGGGGAAATTGCCTAAAATTATTACACACAAATGGAAGTAGGGTGACCTAGCGGAGGCTCCCAACTTACTTCCAATGAAAGGCCTTTTTGTTACAAAATTTGAAAGCAAAGCAAATTGTCAATTACAAAATTACAAAGAAAAAAGTCCTCCATTGTGGTGGCTATTCTCTCTTTAGTGTTTCACTCAATTTGGAGTGCTTCTTAGTCCAATATCTCTTAAGGTGGTTGGCCACTTGCTTCTTGACTCAAATTCTTCAAGATATGGCACCAATCCTCCTTTCCAATTCCCTATATGGCAACTCACAAGCAAGGAAACGAAGAGACAAGCAATAACCAAAGACAAAAAAAAATGAAATGAAAGCTAAACCAATAGAGTTTTAACAAGACAAATTTTCAAGGATTATTCAACAATTAAAGCAATGAAAAGCACAAAAAAGCAAGCTAGGACTCAAAGAGAAACCTAGAATGGCTCTAGAGTAGAGTAGAAAAACTAAAAAAAAAGGCTCAAGAAACCTCTAGTTTTGGCACTTTTTTTCAAAATAATTTTCAATTGAAATTTCAGAACTAGGATTGGTATAAAATAGGCACCAATTATAGAGCAAATTTTGAGCCCAAACAACAAGCACACTTTCCTTTCACTTTTTTTTTCCAGGACACTGATTTTTCTGCCAACTTGTGCGATTTTTATTATTTTTTCCTTTAATCCAAATCGCTTGGTTCTTTTTTTATAATTTTGGTACAGAAGTCTAGAAAATTCAGTAAAACTTTTAGCTCAATAAACGTAGTGACCAATTCCCAGTAATTTATACAAGTTCGTATGTTCAAGCTGCCAGCACCGTCGATTTCAACCTAGAAATCAAGAGTAGTGTTTATGTTGCTTAAGGCTTGGATAGTTACAATTTGTGTTTGCTTATGCTCAATTATCTTGAATAACACAATTCAAGAGAGCTTAAGACTTATTTTGATTCACAAATCCAGCCACAACTCAGCACCACAACTTAACTTCATCATAGGCATCATGTAGGAAACTTAGAAAACAAAAAAAAAGTTCAAGAACAAGACTACTTCTAGGAATTGATTTAGAACATGTTATGAACTAAATAACATGCATGAATTAGACTCAAAATTCAAAAGATAGGCTAAGAATGACAAAAATACATGAACAAATGTATCTAGAATTCAATCAACAAAATAAAATTCAACACAAACTCAGAACATAATGTGACAATTACTATGACTAAACAAGACTCTAAGACAACATGGATTAAGTGATTTACACTTAGATTTTTGTGTTTTTTTTATAATCAATATTTTGGAAGAAAATTTAGATCTAAAGGTTCAGCACAAGAATATTATGAATGAAAAATGATAGAACCTAAAATCAACACAAAAAACATGATTCAAGAGTAGATCTACAAAATTTGAACCATAGAAATGCAAGAACAAGTGTAGATCTAAGATTTAATCGGTTTATTTTTTTGAATCTACTCTAAACAGCACCAAACCACAATACAATGGAGGATATACAAGGATAACAATATGAAGAACAAGGAATTAAAGAGAATTCACCGAACAAAAAGATAGAGGAAGCAAAAGAGCATCACCTAGATGAAGATGTTCATGATACCACATGATGTAAGCTCCATTGGAGCTTGTAGGCCTAGGATCTTCTACATCAATGGATTCCTTTGCTTCTTGGAAGATGAATGGCAGCGGAATGGAGAAAGGAAGAGAGAGAGGAGATGCCACTTCAAGGAGAAGATGAGTCTAGAAGAAGCTCACCACCATAGGAGGCCATGGATAAGAGCTTGGAGGAAGAAGGAGATGAATGAAGGGAGAGGGAGGGAAGAGCACGAAATTTTGTGCTCTAAATGAGCTTTGAAATCTGAATTTTAATATTCAAATGATCAAAGTTAAAAAAAATGCACACACATGACCTCTATTTATAGCCTAAGTGTCACACAAAATTCGAGGGAAATTTGAATTTCAATTCAAATTTCACTTGAATTTGTGGAGCAAAACTTTGGAGCCAAAATTTCACTAATTATGATCAGTGAAGTTTAGTTATGGTTCAGCCCACTAATCCAAGATCAATTCTAAGATTCTCCACTAAGTGTGCTTAGGTGTCATGAGGCATGTAAAGCATGAAGGACATGCACAAAGTGTGACTATATGATGTGGCAATGGGGTGTAGTAAGCAAATGCTCACCTCCCCCTCTAAAATTTAATTGGATTGGGCTTCTAACAATTCAATTAAATTTATTTCCCAACACACATCAAATATTCACTTAGTGCATGTAAAATTATAAAACTACCCCTAATACAAAAACTAGTCTAGGTGCCCTAAAATACAAGGGCTGAAAAATCCTATATTTCTAGGGCACCGTACCTACATTATGGAGCCCTAAATACAAGGCCCAAAAATAATGAAACCTTAATCTAATATTTACAAAGATAAGTGGGCTCGTACTTAGCCCATGGGCCTGAAATCTACCCTAAGGCTCATAAGAACCCTAGGGCCTTCTCTTGCATCTCTGGCCTAATCTACTTGGAGTTTTCTATCCAATGCCCTTACGGGGTAGGATTGCATCAAAAAAGGTTTGGGGAATGACAATAATTTGTCTTCGCCCACCTCTCAACTTACTGTCCTTGAATGACATAGGGCGCAGAATGACCATAACTTGTCTATGCATGTTTATCACTCATCGAGTCGTATAGATAGCAAAAGCATGCGGATGACCATAATTAGTCTCTGCATGTTATCGGGCCCGCCGCCTCTGGATGGCAAAAGTAAAAAGTGCAGGACCAAATGGTTCCCGCATGTCATCGGGCCCACTGCCTCTAGATGACAAAAGTAAAAAGTGCGGGACCAAATGGTTCCTGTATGTCATCGGGCCCGCCGCCTCTGGATGATAAAAGGTAAAAAGTGCGGGACCAAATGGTTCCCGCATGTCATCGGGCCCGCTGCCTCTGGATGACAAAAGGCACAGAAGACGACGTTAGTCTCTGCATGCCATTGGACATGACTGTGTCTGAATGGAAAAAAAGTGTGCCGAATGACCATAATTTGTCTCCGCATGTCATCAGGCTCGCCGCCTCTAGAAGACAAAAGGCGCAGAAGACGACATTAGTCTCTGCCTGCCATCGGACACGACTGTGTCTGAATGGCGAAAAAGTGTGCGGAATGACCATAATTTGTCTCCGCATGTCATCGGGCCCGCCACCTCCGGATGACAAAAGGCGCAGAAGACGACGTTCGTCTCTGCGTGCCATCGGACACGACTGTGTCTGAATGGCGAAAAAGTGTGTGGAATGACCATAATTTGTCTCCGCATGTCATCGGGCCCGCCGCATCTAGATGATAAAAGGCGCAGAAGATGACATTAGTCCCTGTGTGCCATCGGACACGACTGTGTCTGAATGGCAAAAAAGTGTGCGGAATGACCATAATTTGTCTCTGCATGTCATCGAGTCCGCCGCCTCTGGATGACAAAAGGCATAGAAGACGACGTTAGTCTCTGCGTTTCATCGGACACGACTGTGTCTGAATGGCGAAAAAGTGTGCGGAATGACCATAATTTGTCTCTGCATGTCAACGGGCCCGCCGCCTCTAGATGACAAAAGGCGCAGAAGACGACGTTAGTCTCTGCGTGTCATCGGACACGACTGTGTCTGAATGGCGAAAAAGTGTGCGGAATGACCAAAATTTGTCTTCGCATGTCATCGGGCCCGACGCCTCTGGATGACAAAAGGCGCAGAAGACGACGTTAGTCTCGGCATGCCATCGGACACGACTGTGTCTGAATGGCGAAAAAGTGTGCGGAATGACCATAACTTGTCTTCGCATGTCATCGGGTCCACCGCCTCTGGATGACAAAAGGCACAGAAGACAACGTTAGTCTCTACATGCTATCATGCTTGAGTCTTAGAGATAGCAAAAGAAATTTTATACGGATAACCACTTGGGTATTTATGCCTGTCCCCTAACTTCACGGGTTAGTACTGACAGAGGTTGTCTGCACGGAAGATGACGTTACTCTTCGCGTGTCAATGGGCTTGTTGGCCTCGATTGACAAAGGGTGCAGGAGACGACGTTAGTCTCTGCGTGCTATCATGCTTTGAGTCTTAGAGATAGCAAAAGAAAGTTTATACGAATAACCATCAGGTATCTCCGCATGTCACATGACCCCAGGGTCAGTATGACAGAGATTTTGGGGCGACCGACAAAAGCGAGGCTCTTGCTCCTACGTATCCTCAATGAGGAACTCAGACCTACGTAGTTCTGGATAACTTATGGGACTAAAAATAGTCTCGGTGTTTTCTTCACTAAAATGCGAACATACTTTAGTAAAGAGACAAAACTTCCAACTAATCAGAGCAACATATGCTTTTCAGATGAAAAACAATGTGTCTACCGGGGAAAAGGAGTATGCTGATGAGATCTTCTCATAACCATAAATGAGATTTTGGATGCTAGCATTTCATTTCTAAATGAACATTTAGAGGAAAAACTGGGTTCAACAAAAATAGAAGAAAATTACTCAAAGTGTATCAATCTCACACAAGTAAGTGTTTCATCCTAATTCCAAACCATAGATATGTCATGACTTGATTTTGCAAATCATTTCCTATCAAATCAAAGATTACATGCGTGATCATGGATCAATAGGACTTCTTCTTGGAAATGGTTTTTAGTGTGAGGTGAACAAGCCACCGACGCACAGGATTTTGGTAGGCAATCAAATGGAGAGGACCACTTTAGGTCGTGGTTTCCTTTTTTCGTTTACCTGGTGACAATTCTGTATTGTTCAAATATTGTCTGGTCCAAAGACCTTTATGCATATTTCTTCTGTTTTCTTCTGATCTTTGATCGGGAATTTTCTTTCTTTTTTGCATTCTCCCATTCTTCAATTGGGGATTCTTCTTTCTTTTTTTGCTTTCTTCCGAGGGCAAGGATTGACATTCTCACCCTGGGTCAAGGTTTTATGGTAAGTTGGGATTTTGGCTCAAGGCTTGTAGCATGGCTGGACATGATATATGTCAGGGTTTGGTGTTCAAGGATAAAAGGGGATGCCCCACATTATTTCCATGACACAAATGCAACAATGATGATTTGGAAATTTTATGCAAAACTAGTCATGCATGCACCTATATGGACACTCAAGTGTCAAAAATTTTTTGGTCATGTGATGCTAGGGCTCATAATTCATTTTCTCTATTTTAGTCAACCCAGTGTTTCCAAAATATGTTCTTTTATCAATTTGTGCATTCATCCGAGTCTATTTTGGGTGTTCGAAAAAACTTTCACAGCATTTACCCTTCAAATGTATACACATTTTTTTTCAAAAACTGGTTATGATCGGTGAAAGAAAAGTTGGAAGTTATCTCTTTTCACGAGCATATTGTTTTCTAGTTAGACAACCCCTCTTTTATTTTTATTATCTTATTTTTTTCTTCCTTCTTTTTCTTTTCTTACTTGCTCTCTTTTCCTTTTCCTTTTCCTCTCTCTTTTTTTCTTTTTTAAGTTATTTATCATTTGTTCATTTCCTCCCTCTTTTTTCTCTTTTTTTTTTCTCTTTTTCTCTCTGAAATGGTCGTGCGGACAAGGGCGCACACTACCTACTTACGTCTAACCACAAGGTAAACGAAAAACGTACGAAATGGCAAGTCGCAAAACGGCAACGAAATAACTGAGAGCCATAACGCCAAAAATTTCTAACTGAAACGAATGATAATAATAATAATAATGTTAGTAACCATATGAACAAAATAGAAAATAATGGTGTCAACAACAATATAGACAATAACAAAAAACGTCAATAGCAAACTAATCAAAAAACAGTAATGTCATAAAAGTGTGGTTACCTCGGTCACGTGGCTCTGCTTCCTCCCAAGAAACCGAGCAACTCCGTCATCTCCTCATCCATGCGGGCCTCCTCTACATCGTCGGGAGCTCCTGCAGGCACCTCCCCTGCTTGGGCCTCGGGCCAATCTCTGGGCCATGCAACCTCAGCCCTAAACTGATCTGGAGTAGGGCACGTAAAAGGAGCGGAACCCTGGCCTTGCTGACTGAGGCTGAGCTGGTAGAGACACTCATGTATCTGCACCTACCCCCGGTGGTTGGCCGCCTTTTGGCGAACCAAGTGTTGTAGATACCGCTCCATGCCTAATGACTCAGCAGGATCAACCTGATGAGGTGGTGACGGTGCGTCTGCGGCCTGTGGTGCATCACCCTGCGCCTGCCTAGGCGTGCAATACTTCTCAATGAAGGCCCGGATGATCGGCATTCGGATCACCTTACTAGGTGTGACGGGAACCCCGAATGACTGGTAGAGGCCCGTGATCAATGCCGGAAACCCCAGGGCCCTGTTAGACTTATCCGGGTTTAGAGGGTGCCTGGTGGGTGGCATACCTACAAATAAATAGATGGCGTCAGCAATCAACTGAGCCACATGGACGCTCATCCGTGTCAGGATGGCATACACCAGCTGGCACTTCGACAGAGGAAGGTCGGAGTTATGATCACTAGGCAGGACATTGCTGAGCAACAATGTCATCCACATCTGGGTCAAGGTGGTCATACTGGTGTGCATGATCCGCACTCGCCTCCCTGCAGCGGTCCGGGTGAAATCTTGACCCGGTGTGCATAATAGCTGAGCAATGGCCTCCTCTAACTAAACTCGCACTCCTGGCCTTCCTTTAACACTAGCGGGTCACCCAGGAATTGGCTGAGGGCATCTGCGTCGAAGGGAATCCACTGACCCCTCACCCATGACCGTATGTCTCGCACTCCCTCTTCTGTGGGCCAAGCATTAGCATAAAACTCCAGGACTATATCAAGGTCAAACTTAGCCATGGGTGTCATCAGCGACGTCCAATGTCGACGAGCTATCTCCTCCTGAAAATCTTTGTACTCATCATCCCTGAGCTGGACGCATCTCTCTCTGTGGAACGACCATCCTTTGATGGCCTCGAAGCGCTACTGGTGCTCGGCGCTCCTGAAACGGTGGCTATCAAACTCGAAGGCGGCACTGGTCCCTTCAGCCGCGGCGTCCCTCCTATATCTCTTCGTGGAAAGCTTTTTCGGAGCCATTTCTTGTTGGAGATGAATAATAGTGCAAAATGGAATCAAAAACGCGGAAAAATGGTTACCTAAGGGATGCAAAACTCGTGAATCCCGTAGCTTTCAGTTTTTGAATGAGGGGGGAGAGTTTTTGGGTGCAGAAAACTCCCCCCCCCCCCCCTTTTTAACCACCCTCGTGCAAAATGGAATCAAAAACGCGGAAAAATGGTGACCTAACCTGCATTTTTCTTTGGGGGGGGGGGAGAAATAAGTACGACTTTCTATGGGTCGGCATTCGCTTACTCGAACCCCCTCAGGGTAGATTAGGCATCCAATATTTACTTTAATGACACAACAATATTAATTACTAGGAATTTAAAGGATACTAGGTTGCCTCGCAGCGGCGCTTTCTGTTTGTCCAGAGCTGGGCAAGGGACGACGATCTATCGGCCGTGACCCTAGCCTCTACATGTGTACGTCCCTAAGTACCTGAAAGTAGGAAACGACATCGCACAGCAAAACTGTGGCCGCGTTACCGTTTTTACCTTGATTGGTTTCTGCCTTCAACTTCGTCCCGGCATCTGACCATTGCCTAAGACGATTCTGCCCCTGTTATCACAAAATATGCATGCGTATGCATATGCTTGAGTGTTTTCAAATGCAACAATCTTTTTAGTGAAAGCTGGTCAGGTTCAGTTTTAATTAAGCGCTTGGGGCATCCCATGGATTGAGCAAAAAGGCTCAGGTTATCACAAACTGCACATGGTTTAAAGCACAAAGTGAGGACTGGAGCCTCAAACTCATGTTCTCTTCTTTTAAAAGACTGTGATGAGAAATATACAGTAGATGGGAATCCCTAGGGGAAACCAAGAAGAATACACAAAAATAAAAGAACATGCAGCGATATCCTCAATTGCCCCAGATTCTAAGCATGGTATTGCTTGACAACATCGGAATTCATGGGTAAAGGTAGCTCCTCGCCATCCATGTTGGTAAGCACCAGGGCCCCTCCGGAAAAAGCCCTTTTTCACAACGAAAGGTCCTTCGTATTTCGGGGCCCACTTCCCTCGATTATCTTTAACAGCGTGGGACATCTTTTTCTGCATAAGGTCCCCCTCATGGAACTTGCGCAAGCGCACCTTCTTGTCGAATGCATTCTTCATTCTTTGTTGATACAAGCGCCCATGGCTCATGGCCGTCAAGCGCTTACCTTTGATAAGGTTGAGTTGGTCATAGTGTGTTTGAGCCCACTTTGATTCTTCTAAACCTGATTCTGCTAGTATCCTCTAAGAAGGGATCTCTACTTCAAATGGGAGTACCGCTTTCGTTCCATAAACCAAGGAATACGGTGTTGCCCCAGTAGAAGTTCGTACCGAAGTTTGGTATCCATGCAAGGCAAAAGGCAACATCTCATGCCAATCTTTGTATGATACTGTCATCTTCTAAATAATTTTCTTAATATTCTTGTTGGCTGCTTCCACGGCTCCGTTCATCTTTGGTCGGTATGGCGTGGAATTGTGATGCTGGATTTTGAAATCCGCACACATTTCCTGCATCGTCTTATTATTTAGATTGGTGTCATTGTTAGTAATGATCTTCCTAGGGAGTCCGTATCGACAAACCAGCTCCCTCTTTATGAATTTTACCACTACACTTCTCGTGACATTGGTGTAGGAAGCCGCTTCGACCCATTTGGTGAAATAATCTATTGCCACGAGAATGAAGCGATGACCGTTCGAAGCCTTGGGCTCAATGGCCCCGATGATGTCTATCCCCCACATGGAAAAAGGCCAAGGGGCAGACATGACATTCAGGGGATGTGGCAGAGCATTGACATTGTCCACAAACGCTTGACATTTATGGCATTTCCTTACATGGGTGCAGCAATCACTTTCCATAGTGAGCCAGTAATAACCTGCTCTCAGGATCTTCCTGGCCATAGCATGCCCATTGGCGTGTGTTCCAAACGAACCCTCGTGGACTTCCTTGATCATGTGGTTCGCTTTTTTGGCATCCACGCATCGCAGGAGGGTCATGTCATGGTTTCTCTTATATAATATGCTCCCGCTCATGAAGAAACCGGCCACCAATCTCCTCAATGTCCTTTTATCATTGTCGGAAGCCCCGGTGGGTATTCTTTGCTTTCAACGAATCGCTTGATATCGAAATACCAAGGCTTACCGTCCCGTTCCTCTTCCACCTGACAACAATGTGCGGGTCTCCCACGACACCAGAACTCAATGTATGGTAGGTCCCCGTGCGGTGTTAGCTGGAACATGGACGCCAAAGTAGCAAGCGCTTCCGCCATTTGATTTTCCTCCTGGGGAACGTGGTGGAAGGAGATCTCATCAAAGGAATCAGCCAACTCCTTGATATAGGCTTTGTAGGGTATCAGCTTGGGGTCTCTAGTTTCCCATTCCCCTCTCAGCTGGTGAATCACCAGTGCTGAATCCCTGTATACTTTGAGCAGTTTGACATTAGAGTCAATTGCCGCCTGGACGGCCAGGGCACATGCTTCATACTCAGCCATATTGTTGGTGCAGTCAAACCCCAGCCTGGCTGTGAAAGGTATACATTGATTGTCTGGAGAGACCAATACTGCTCCAATGCCATGGCCTAGAACGTTTGACGCTCCATCAAACCACACGGTCCACTTGTCCCGGTCCTCGTCTAGTTTTTCCTCAAACAAGGCCATGATGTCCTCATCCAGCTGATAGTCGTTGAGAGGTTGCTGAGCCAAATAATCTGCCAAGGCGCTTCCTTTTATCGCATTTTGGGTGACGTAAACTATATCAAACTCGGATAGCAAGACTTGCCACCAGGCGATCCGTCCTGTGAAAGCAGGCTCTTCTCGGACTCGTCATGTTGCCCCAGCATACATCCCATCGACTCGTCCATAATCGTCATATACAAGATGAGAGGCCTTCCGGGTACCGGCAGAATAACTACAGGAGGGTTCATGAGACACTGTTTGATCCTTCCAAACGCCTCTTGACAATCCTCGTTCCAGCGGACGGATTGGTTTTTGCGTAAGAGTTTGAACAACGGCTCACAAATAGCAGTAAGCTGTGATATGAATCTGGCAATATAATTCAAACGTCCTAGGAAACCTCGGACCTGCCTCTCGGTACGGGGTTCCGGCATCTCAAGGATGGCCTTCACCTTTTCGGGGTCCACCTCTATCCCTTTCTGACTTACGATGAAACCTAGAAATTTCCTTAATTTGACCCCGAAGGTGCACTTAGTGGGGTTTAACCTCAATTGATACTTCCTAAGCCTTTCGAACAACTTCCGCAGGTTGACAAGGTGTTCCTCCTCAGTTTTAGACTTGGCAATTATGTCGTCCACATAGACTTCGATTTCTCGGTGCATCATATCATGGAACAAAGCCACCATAGCCCGTTGATAAGTTGCCCCGACATTCTTGAGTCCAAAGGACATCACCTTGTAACAGAACGTTCCCCACAGGGTGACGAAGGTAGTCTTTTCCATATCCTCCGGTGCCATTTTTATCTGATTGTAACCGGAGAACCCATCCATGAAGGAAAACAAAGCGAAATTGGCAGTATTATCCACGAGGATATCGATGTGTGGCAAAGGAAAATTGTCTTTGGGACTGGCTCGATTCAAGTCCTGATAATCCACACACATTTGCACCTTCCCATCCTTCTTAGGGACTGGTACAATGTTGGCAACCCATTCTGGGTACTGAGCGACAGCCAAAAAACCAGCGTCAAATTGCTTCTTTACCTCTTCTTTTATTTTCAAGGATGTCTCAGGCTTCATCCTCCTCAGCTTTTGTTTTACTGGGGAACACTCGGGATTTAGAGGTAATCGGTTTTGTGCAATGTCAAAACTCAAACCGGGCATATCTTGGTACGACCAAGCAAAGATGTCTTGGTAGTCTTTTAGCAGGGCTATCAATTCTTCACGGATGGGTGCAGTCATACACGTGCTTATCTTTACTTCCTTTTTCCCATTGCCGGTTCCTAAGTCCGCTAGTTATGTCTCTTCTTGATGAGGCCCCATCTCTTGGTCCTCATGGGCAACTATCTTCTCCAACTCTGGGGGAAGTCCCACATCCTCGTCTGATTTGTTTCTTGCTCGAAATCGATGGTCGGGTCCCAGGTATTAGTACCTTCGAGGGACTCGTCGTTGGATCTGGCGTTTTAAACGTAAAGAAATAAACATGCAAATGGATGAGAATGGGTAGAGACGTAGGAACAGATGAAGAAAGATCTTTGTATTATAAATTCAGGAACAAAAGACATAAAGGCTTAACAAAAGGAAACTCTAAAGCCTAGGCCCAACTATAGAGTTTTAAATGTCAGGGCGCTCCTCCACTCGCCAATTTCCTAGGCGGAAACCAGGAGGGCATGGTCGTACCAAATCTGACCCACTCAGAGAATCATCTTCGCATATTGCAACGACTTGGCCTTCGTGTCCTAGACCCGCGCTTATAAAGCTCCTACTTATGTGGCAGGGCGGGCCCCCTTCGTCTTCTTGTCTTAATCGCAAGCCTTGACTTCCGCTCTTCCTTCCCGCAACACTTTTCCTTATGTTCGCTTGTGTGGATTTATAGCCTAACCCAAACTTCCCACGGTTTCCTCTAGCGCTTATCAGGCTGGTTCTGCCGCCGTTGTCCTTGCCAAAACCCATTCCGGGCTCGTAACCATTCCCCAACATCACTCGGGCCACCATTACTGCCGTATCGGACAGGCAAGGTTGCCCAGAGAAGGAATCTACAAAGGCAATGCTTACCACCTCAAAAGACTGGTAGGCTGTTTCTAATGACTCCTCTGCGGCTTCCACATATGGCATAGAGGACGGGAAACTCACCAAGATGTCTTCCTCGCCCGATACGATAACCAAATGTCCCTCTAGTATGAATTTCAACTTCTGGTGGAGTGTAGAAGGAACGACTCCCACCGAGTGGATCCACGGACGTCCCAAAAGGCAGCTGTAAGCGGGGTTAATGTCCATTATTTGAAAGTTAACCTGACAGGTATGGGGGCCTATCTGTACAGGGAGGTTGATCTCTCCCCTAACCTCTCGGCGGGTTCCGTTTAAGGCACGGACCACCATGGAACTTGGCTTTAGATGGGAAGCATTAAACGGTAATTTCTCCAAAGTGCTTTTGGGCATTACGTTTAAACAGGAACTGTTATCGATGAGCACCTTGGCTACGACGTGGTCCATGCACTTGACTGATACATGCAAAGCCCTGTTATGCCCTCTCCCCTCGGCAGGGATTTCTTCTTTGGCAAAGGCGACATAATTGTTGGTGGTGATATTATTGACGAGTCCTCCAAAGCCTTTTACAGAGATATCTTGGGCCACATGAGCTTCGTTCAAGATCCTTACTAGCAAAGCCCGATGAGGCTCAGAGCTCATGAGTAATTCCAAAAGAGAGACCCTGGCCGGGGTTTTGTTGAGCTACTCAATGACCTTGAACTCGCTCTGCTGAATAATGCAGAGAAACTCGCTTGCTTCCTTTAGCGACACTTCCTTCTTGCCATAGCCATCCCTTTTCTCCGGAAGACCTTTCACTGGAATATCCTCATTCAGAGTGAGGGTCGTTTTGTCATCTTGTTCTTCCACCATCTTTGCCTTCCCCTTAACGTTTGCGGGTTGAGTCGACAGGTCGGGGGGGTGCAAACACGCGACCGCTGCGGGTCACACCGCTCAGCCCTGTGATATTGGTCACCTTGGCTGACAATGAGCTGATTTCGGTGGCCTCTTCTTTCCTTCCACTTGGAAGTGCATACCTCCACGGGACTGTGTGGTTGTTTTGGTATGGGAAAGGAATAGGTTTAACTACCGAGGGGTATTGGGGCTTTTGTGGAGCTGCGTCCTTGGTGAAATATACCACCAAAGGTTTAGGCCTTCCAAAACTTCTCTCATCTGCAGACTGCATACATATATGCTGCTCTTCCCTCCCCTCATTGCCAACTTCCAGTCGGCCTCGATCTATCATCTGTTGCAACAATTCCTCCATCGCTAAACATGTTTCCATGTTATGTAGCTCGCCGGGATGCAACAAACAAGAATCCTCTTCATGCCCACCGTGGGGAATTACACCTCCCTTTTCTAGGGCCTCATAGATAAACCTCCTGGGGGTTGTCACATCCTTTAAAGGCTTAGACCTGCGCGGTTTATCCGACTCAATGGCATTAACTGCTCCCCCTCCATGATTGGCGAGCGGGTTTGTTTTCACGTTAGGCCGATCCTCTTGAAATGTCAGCCAACCGGCGTCTATCAAATGTTGGACCTTGTATTTAAGGGCCAGGCATTTTTTGGTGGAGTGGCCCGGGGTTTTCCCATGGTACGTGCAAGTTGCGTCAGGATCATACCACTTTGGGAAAGGGGGTTGGTAGATCTTCCTAGGAGTTATTACGACCATTTGGTTGGCGATGAAGGACGGCAAGAGGTCTTCGTATGTCATTGGGATCGGGGTGAATTCTATAATCGGTCTCAGGGGAAAGTTCCTCATCGTGTTGGAACTAGCACCAAAGTGGGCATTGCCGGCCGAGCGAGTCGTGGTTGGAGCCGGAGCTTGGGGGCCTCCCTCAGGATGGGGGTGGGCGCTCTAGGCTGTACAGGTGCTGAATTAGAGGAGTTCCCGGCGCGAGCTGAGAAGCTCGGATGATGTTGCGCGTACTAGTGTGTACCATGAGAGGTCTGTGGGGGCTTGACCCATGCGGGCGCCGAAGTGACGGCATGGGTATCTCCTTCCTTCCCTTTTGCCCCAGTTGCCCCGATTCTTCTAGCATTGGCACTTGTGGAGGAGACGTAATCGAACTTCCTTCTTTTCAACCCTACTTCTATTATTTCCTCGACGAATACCAAGTCTGCGAAGCTGGAAGGCATGTATCCTACCAACTTCTCATAGTAAAACACTGGCAAGGTGTCTACCATCATGGTAATCATCTCCCTTTCGACCATGGGAGGGGCCACTTGTTCTGCCAGGTCTCTCCACCGCTGTGCGTACTCTTTAAAGGTCTTACTTTCCTTCTGAACCATATTCTATAGCTGAGTGTGATCGAGAGCCATATCGGAATTATACTGATATTGCCTCAGGAAAGCAGTAATCAGGTCCTTCCAAGTACGGATGCAGGAAGCTTCCAGATTAGTGTACCAAATAATCGCGGCTCCAGCCAAGCTATCTTGGAAAAAGTGCATTAACAACTTTTCATCCCTAGAGTGTGCCCCCATCTTGCGACAATAAATCTTGAGATGGTTCTTAGGACAAGTTGTCCCTTTATACTTGTCGAAATCAGGCACCAAGCAAAGATTTGTCATGTCCGCAAACGGATAATCACCAAAGCCTTCAGCAGCTCTCAATCTCTCCTCGAGGAGATCGAGTTTCCTTCTTTCTTCCGCCGCCGGGGGTGGTCCTTCTGTGGACAAGAATATTGGTTGTGCTGTGAGATTGTGCTAAGGCAATGTGTTGGGTGTCGGCCCCTCGACGGGGATCGGGGGGTGGAAATCGACATCCCCTTGGGCATACTCTCGATGATCTTCATGGACCTCGTCGGGCTATCCAGGTGGCTCCCCTTCAAGGATGAGGGATGAGACATGACCCGCGTCATCATGCATGACTGACGGCGTGTAATTAGGCAGCAATCCATAAGGGTAAGCCACCCGGTTGTATCCTAAATGAGGGTTGTTGGTGTGCCCCAGTGTGCTCCTTTCTCATCCTACCGTGTTTGAGGGAGGATGGTGCGCAGTAGCTAGGAGAGTTGGGTCTGCTTCGGCAGCCGAACTAATAGCGGTAGAGGTGGCCACATTTTTCTTCATGAGTTGTCTCATTCCTAACATGGCCTCCATCATGGAAGCCATTTGTTCTTTCAAAGCCGACATGTCGGCTTTCATCTGTTCCAGTGTCTTCTCTTGATCACCCATCGTTCTAGATTTGGATCTGGTGCGATAGGGATGCCTTGGGGCATTATTAGTTATGGTGTTTTTCCTAAAAAAACCAAACGTGAGTAGTAGGTAAAGAAAGATGAATGCATGCTAGAGATAAAATGCGGGAGTGATTTGATTCGCACTAACTTTTGGAGTAAAAACATGGGATAAACTCATTTTATTAAGAAAGTTATAACTAGTCAAGATCTGAGTGACAATACAAGTTTCCTAGCGGTTTCTAATTATATGGGCCACTAGATCTATCATATGTTGACAATAGTCGAGAAGTCCGTGGATCTCCTTGGGGGCAGAGTAGGTGTCCGCCATCGCTTTGGCCTTGGCTAGCAATCGGGGAAGTTCTTGACTCCCGTTCAAGGTAAGAGCAAATCGGTCCATCCTTATTGTTGCCTCTTGATGTAACGAGTCGATCACCCTTCCTCTAGCCTCCTTTTCCGCGTACACTCAGGCATACTCGTCCGCCACTTTATGCTCGTGAGCCGTGGCTAGATTTAGTTCTTCTCGGTACTTGCTAATGATGGCTAACATGTTGGTCTCTGTCTCGCATAACCGTTGAGACAGGTTTCTTTTGGACCTTGAGCAAACCTTCAACTCATTTTTCAAGATCAAACTTTCTACTCATGATTGGTCCCTTTCCTCTCTCCGGAGCTTAAGCTCGCTGTTGCTACCCCACAGAGCCCCTCGGAACTTGTTCCAGTCGTGCTCTTCCCTACGAGCCTTCTTGGTCTCTTGTTCCAAGGCTTTGGTGGTTGCTATATTTATATCTCTCAGTTCGGCATTCTCTTTTTGGATTTTCAGAGCTGCTGATTTGAACCTTTCTTTGACTATTTGGGCTTGCTCGAGTTCTGCCTCAAGTGCCTACACCTCTTCGTCTTCCTCCGGTGCCTCAACTTCCTCCCTTTTAGCGGTTCTCAAACTCGGGAGCCAATCTAAACCTTGCATGTGGGCTTTCAACCACCTTCGGTAACCACCGATGGGCCCATTGTTACTGCCCCTGAGTTCTTTGTCCTTCTTTCGCACCACCTCCCATGCCTTGCGAACCTTATGAAGTGCCTCCACGTTGGTCTTATTAAAACCTCGTGAAATGATAGGCGCGATCTCTTCCTCTAGTGGTGCCCCTCTCATAGGGTAGCCAAGTTGCCTTATAGCAAGAACGGGATTGTAACTGATGCAACCCCTCGTCCCCATCAAGGGAACATTCAGAAATCCTCCGCATGAAATAAGAACTCTGATTCTTCCTTCTTTCCATCGAGGGAACCAATTGATAGACGCTCCTTCTTTATTTGCTAAGAGTTGGCCCCAATTTGCGCCTCCTTTCTTTGTGCATGAATGGTGACTTTCTAGCGGGCAAGCATGCCTTACCTCTTGACGAAAAAGATGCGAAACCAACCATACGTAAAGAGTTGGAGTACAACAAACAATCCTCGTATTGCTCTTCTCACACCTTCGGTCGAAGGTGTCATATAGGTTGGCTAGCATAGCGACAACCGGGCTTTCCTTGTGGTCATGATAGGCGAGAAAAGCGTCGATCGCTGCTAGGTCCACCAACCTATCCACGTTCGGAAAGAGCACTCCTCTGAAGATCAATAGTGTGAGAATGTCTATGAACGGGGCCCATTTGCCTTTACCTGCCAAGATTCTTGCTTTTGCCTTCAAATATTTTCTCGGTATTCCAACCACCCCATTTTCAACTTGCTTTCTGTGGTCTAATTCCTGCGCCGAGATTTGGACTATCTTAGAAATTCTAGCTAATGAGGGATAGAACCCTGAGAAGAAGTATGGTCTCCTTCCCCCTAGAGGACATCCTAGGATCTCTTCAAATTCTTCTACCATGGGTGATAGCTGGAAGTCCCCAAAGGTGAAGCACCTCAACGGCTTATCATAATACTGGGCAAGGGAGGCAATGGCCTCTGTGGAGACTTCTACCATGGCTAGGTCCCAGATTTTACCGTCAGCTTTGCGAAAAGCTTGCCGCTGGAGCTGACCGATCACCTCCATTAAGGCATTGGACCATTAATGATCTCTTGTTATTTTTTAAAAGAGGTAATAAAGCAACTGTTGATTTTAGGCTTTTTAGAAATCGACGTTTAACCAATAAAAGCGGAAAAGACCATTTTAAGGCATTGGACCTTAAAAATGGCTTCTTTAGGTGATGACAAAAGCTTGACTTATGAATTGATTTTAGCCTTATTTCACTTTGGATATTAGTCAATTCGATTAAGAAAGGAAAATCCCAAAGAAAAACGTCCGATTGATTTTTTTGATTTATTTTACTAAAAGATATTTTTGATTATTATATTATTATTTTTCCTCTTTTTGGTTTTAAACGTGGTTACGGCATGACCGAACGGTCAGATTTCATTTTAACAGAAATTAAAAGATGTTATAATTCAAATGATCGGTGAAAATTTATTTTATTTTTTGATTAGGCGAGAAAGTGACTTAAATAAATGACTAAAGCACGTCAAAAAGGGGTACGAAAAGTAAATGAAATGAAAATAAAAGCACGCGAAACCAATGAGGACCACTAAGGGTACATAGAATGAATTGAAAAGTTCGATTTCGGGAACTTACCGGTTGAAGACCGAAGAACGAACGAAGAACGGTTGAAAATCTTTGCCAAATCACCCACGGAAACGTCACGGAAGCGTTACGGAAGCGCCTCGGCTTAGATTTTCTTCACAGAAACAATTTTTCTCACTAATTTTCAGTGAATCTCAGATACCAGGAGGGTTGAACATTTTTGTTCTTCCCTCCTTCCCCTATATATAGGAAAAAGAAGGAGAAGCTTGCCACCCAGCTCGCCCAGGCGAGCTAGGTTGCTTCCTCCAAAAGGCACCGCCTTCTGGAGAACTTCCTGGAAGGCCCAACTGGGCCTGGTTGCTATTTGCACCCCCTATTTACTAAATACACCCCTCTTGCCTTTTTTTGCTGATTCTTTTTCCGTAACGTTACGGAAACTTACAAATTATGTACCGATACTTGTTTTCTTTTCGTAATGTTACAAAACCTTACGGATCACGTAATCATCCCCTTTTTTGGCTTCCGAGATGTTACGGAACTTTACGGATTGTGCTACAATGCTTTCTTTTGACTTCCGGCATGTCTCGGAACTTCACAAATTGCCTAACGATGGGTGCCAAGTACCTCGAAGTAGTCAAACGAGGGTCGCATCCCAACAACAGATGGTCACCGGATAAAATTAGGGTATGACACATATCATGCGCTGAGTACATATCCTTCTTTTGCTAAGCAAGGTTAGCCTGCGCTAAGGGCGCAAACCCCTGCATGTCATGGTGATTGGCTCGCTAAGCTGGCCATGAGCGAGCTTAGCCCAATTCAATTCAATCTGAATTGGGCTAAGCGAGAGTACATTCGCTCAGTGCATTATGTTTAGTGGCTAAGCACGGTGCACCATGCTAAGCCCTATTCTTTGCGGCCAAATCACTGGTTTCATTGAGCTAAGTGCGACCCATTCACGCTAAGCGTAATTCCTTGCGGCCTGGATAGCGCTAAGCTAGGAACCACTCGCTAAGTGCATACCTCCCTGTATGCAGGGTACAGTATATTCGCTAAGCCGACCAAAAGTGCAGCTTAGCGAGAGTTGCAGGTTTTCTTATCTGCACATGTCGCTTAGCGCGTTGTTTTTCGTTAAGCACAGTTTTATGAAAAAAAAAATTAATTAAGGACCATTAAGCGAAATAGCCTGCTAAGCGAGCGTGTTGAGAAACCAAACATCTCTCGCTACCGCTAAGCGGATGGCTCGCTAAGCCAAAGATTTTTAAATGGGCCCATGTTGGCCCGCCAAGACAAGAGGCAAAAAGCTAAACGTCTCTCTCGCTTAGTGGATCATCTCGCTAAGCGAGTTATTCGAAACTTGGTTAAGTGAAATGCAACAGTAGTACACTCACACTTACACCAAAAATCTTGAGCTTTTCCTACAACCTCTTTCTTCTGAAACTTTCGTATTGCATTCTTGGCTCATTTTGCATCCTTTACCGAGTCTCCACTAACCATCTATGATCCAAGTAAGCTTCCAACTTCATTTATGCTCCTTCTTTTGTTAATACCTTAGGATAGAAGACATTAAATTAGCAATTTGATTTTTAGGTTTAGATTGTAAGTAAAATAGATAAAAGTTAAGGCTTTGTTAGGAGTTGTTAGGGGTAGATAATTTTGATTGTGTTGCATGTCTGATATAGGCCTATTAGAGGCCTAAAAGAGGAAGTCGAAAGACTTCCTCGTCTGTGTTTTTTCTGGAAAATGTGACGAACTCGCTAAGCGCAGCGGGTGCGCTAAGCGAGTTCATCAATTAAGCCTTGAATATTTACATTTCTAGATGAACGTGCTTAGCCAGCATGCATTCGCTAAGCGCATTCAACCAGATTGTCGAATGTTCATCTTCATTAATGACAAACCTATGGCTAAGTGAGTACCTGTCCCACTAAGCCAATTATGCAGAGAAAAATTTTCTGTCATCACTAGCTAAGTGCAACCCTGTTGTGCTAAGCCGGTGTGTTGTTTTAACTAAGGTGCGGTAAGCTAGCTGCGTCTCACTAAGCGCACGTTGCCAATTTCAATTTTTATTTTCTGTTTTGATTTTGATAGCGTCTGGTCTAATAAACTAATGGGTTCTTTTTTATTGTAGATGGCATCCAGGAAAAGGAAGAGCATTTCTTATAAGCCACAAGTCCAGTTTGATACTAGGAGATTCCAATCCTTGGAAGCCTGGAACCGATACACAGATAACATTTTGGACCAGAGGATCTTTCTGGAAAGGAATGTTAGGATTTATCATACTGAATTTGATGAGTTTAAGGCAGAGTTGGAGAGGCGTAACCTTCACAAACGCCTCGCCAACCTTCAGGAGGGAAGCATAGATGTGGCGATGGTTAAAGAATTCTATGCCAACCTGTACAACTCAGAAGACCAAGTTCCCAAGTGTGCCAGAGTCAAAGGTCGTATGATCAAGATAGATGCAGACAGCCTGAATGAATTTCTTCAGACCCCAGTGTTGTTAGAGGAGGGAGAATCGTACCCTCTTACTCTAGATTTTGCAGATTGAGGTATGATCCCAGAGAGATGGAGGTTATCCTGTGCATTCCTGGCAAGGGCTTTGTTCTGAACATTGAGGGCCAACCATGGAAGCTCCTCATAAAGGATCTTACTACCTTGGCCCAAACATGGAGTGTCTTCTCTTACTCCAACCTAGCTCCTACCTCCCACACCTCGAACTTGAATATTGACAGAGCTAGGTTAGTTTATGGCTTAGTCACAGGGATAACCATTATGGCCCAGTTCAACTCTTCTTGCCTAGGCTTCCCAGCTTTAATCAAAGTCTTGTGTAGGTCAAGGGGAGTTGGATCTGATGCTCTTACTGCTTACAAGAGCCTGAGGCTGGTCATTATCTTGGCCTATATTAAAAGGAAATGTTGGAATGTGAATGACCAAATAGTTAATTTTCCAAGGGCAAGGAAAACCAGGTCCAGAGCAGCTGGTGTTCCCTCTTCGCCAGTATCAACAACCCCATCTGCTCAAAGCTCCCAGACTTCAGATGCTAAGTTGCAGAGTTTGTTTGAGGGACAGATTCTCATTATGCAAAGCTTGCAAGAATTGGCCCACCAAAGGCCAATCATGAGTGTCGAGCAGTTCATTGAGCAGGTGGCCTGGCCTAGAGCTCAACCTTCTTTTGTTAGTGATTATGGAAGCTATACAGCCCAGGCACCTCAGCAGCAAAAGCCAGAGCCAAAAGACCACCAATCCTCTAAAGCCACTGTTCCTAGAGCTTTTGATGTTGCAGAAGGTAGATCATAAATGAGATATGAGGAGGTTGCTTATCCTGAGCCAGTACCAGTACCAGCTAATCCACCTTCTCCAATGGTGGATCCATCTTCTCCCGCGCCAGAAGCAGCTCTCCCATCTACACCTATTCTTATATTTGATGACCCTACAGTGCGAACACCTGAATGGATTCCTACTCCTCCACCCACATCATTCACAGGAACGGGGACGCCAGTGTTACATTTGGATGATGAGGAGCAGGATCGAGATGAATGACAGGATTTGATTACCTATCCTTATTATTATTATAATTATATCGTTCTGAGTATATTTTAATTATTATGTTTGCATAGTATAGTGGTTGTATGGTTTTAGTACGTATGAACTATTTTGGTTTGTGACATATGAATATGGTTTACAACATACTTTTGTTTTAAAAACATTTTGAAAGTCCTGATGCATAAAGAACAATTTAACTTGACTTTTTGAAAATGCAATGTTGATATGAGTTTGAAATGGTGATTATGGAATGAATGCATGATTGAAATGAAGATTTTGTTTTATCATGAGTTGAGCAAGTGCGTATGTTAGATGAGAAAGAACAAGAAAGTAGGCTCACAGTTAGAAATGCTAGTCAGTAGATAGGTTGATTGTGAAAGAAAAGCTTGATCATAAACCGGTGAGAGTGTGAACTTAATTGTTGAGAGAACGACTAGCATAGAGTAATAATTTTTGCATCAATCTCTGAAATTTAGAATGAAATGTATGAATTGGAAATGATGAAGACCATTGTTGTATATACAAGCCACTTGACCAAAAGCTTACCTGTCATCTATGATTATATCATTAGCACCCATCTTTGAGCTAAACTGTAATTGTATTGAACTGTGAGTCTTGAGTTGTAATTCCTATTTACCTTGCTTAGGTTTTAAGAGGGCACGTTGGTTTAGGACAATTTTACCCCAAATTTAGGGGAGTTTGTTAGATAGTTAATGTTTAAAGGTAAGAAACAAACAACACACACAACAAATAAATAAATAATAAAAATAAAAATAAAAAAGAAAAGAGTTCAAATAAGTGTGTGTGTTGTTAGAACAAGTCAAGTGAAAGGCTAATGAGCAAGCTAAGTATATTAAAAAGATTAATTGGTTAATTCTAGGATTTGTGCTCTCTTAGAATTTAAGCCTTTGAATCCTAGAAAAACCAATATTTTTGTAGCCCAGCCTCATTACAAGCCAATAAAAGTCCTTCTGATTCAATTTTTGCATTTTTGACTTTATGACATGAGACGAATTTCGAAGATTGGACCTCTTGCTAGTCATTAATGATAAAAAGCTTAAACACTTGTGCTTGAGTAAAATAGAAGCCGTGGGATTTCGGTTAAGCATCTTTCAATGAAATCTGTCTCCTGCCTAGCTTTATTTAGTTGTGTTGCTTGCTAACATGTTCTTTTCTTTGAAAAACTGCATGCCTTGTGAAAAAAATTTGATAAAGGCATTTTTTGTTTCATTTTTATCATGCAACTAATATTTTAGGAGTTACCCACCTTTGTACATAATCACTGCATGTTTTGTCACTTGGGGACCAATGAGCTATTCTTTAGTTGCTTGAGGACAAGCAAAACTGTAAATTTGGGGAGAGTTTGTTAGTCAGTTAATACGACTAACTTTTGTGTAAAAAAGTTGTGTAAATTGTATTCGACTCCTTCCATTTACAGTTCTTTTTGTAGTATTGTGACTACTTTTTGTTAAATATAGGAAATAAGTACTTAGTATCCCACTTTTGTCTATTTAATAACCTTTCCATTTCAATTTCAGGTAAAATAAGCAAGTTTGTGGAAGTGCTGATTTTGAGCCGCTCGCTAAGCCAATTCTCTGGCTTAGCGAGCCATCCGCTAAGTGCAGTAGTTCATGGCTAAGTGTGCAGAAGATCCTAGAAGCAGATGAGTTGTCATGATGCGCTCAGCAAGAATCAACTCGCAAAGCGCACCGCTTGCACCTCCAGGATGAACAAAGAAGAGGCGCGTTAAGCCAAATGTCCCTTAATTTGGCTAAGCGAACCAGAATGTGGTTGAGCGAACAATGAAAAATCAGCAACACTATTTAAAGCCTAAAATCAGAAATGGAAACCAGTTCTCAATTTTTGGCGTTTTCTCTATTCTTGGAAGCATTCCTCTGAGTGGCTGAGTGGCGGAGAGAACTTCTGGTGTGAAGACCCTGAGGGACAGTAAAGATTAATGAGGAAGTTATCATGCGGAGTATTGGATGAGAGTTTGAGTGATTGTGAGGTTTCTAGAGGTGAAGGAGACATCCTCACCACATGTACTTCCTAATCTTTCATTTTCTCTTTTTCATCTTTATAAGAGAAGCTTCCCAGTTATGGAGAGCTAAATCCTCAATTGGTTCTTCCTACGAGGTACTTGATGTAAATACTCTTATATCTATCTAATGATGTTGCATGTGTTCTCTGTGATATCAGTACTTCATTTTTAGTATGCTTTTGCCTTGATCATGTAGATGCATGTTTATTTAGGGTCATTCAACATTGGGAAATGGTTTAATCATTAGAACTTGATAGGACGGGGCTAGTTGTCGGTGCACTTGTCGGCCGTCGAATAGCATCTCCAATAACCTTTCCTCCTTCTCCATTCTACTGCCATTGATCTTCAAGAAGCAAAGAACTCCATTGATGAAGAGGATCTAAGGCCTACAAGCTCCACAAGAAGCTAAATCAGGTGGAGTTATGCAGATCAAATGAAAAAAGTAGTTTGTGGTAATGCAGGGAACCAAACAAGGAAATTATTACATCCTTCAGAGGTTCACTGTGATAGCCTTTGTCTCTATTGTTTCACAATTTGAAAGCCATGCGTCCAATGGCTTGTTTGATGTTGCATCTACATCTAGGCCACATAAGTGAAAAAGGTCTGGATATTATGAGTAGGTGAGGCTTACTTGGAAATCACAAGGTGGAACCTCTTCATTTTTGTGAGCACGACGTTTATGGAAAACAACAATAGACAAAGATTCCAAAGGTTATGCACACAACAAAGGCCAAGTTGCACTACGTCTATTCTAATTTTGGGGCCTTCAAGAGTTCCATAATTAGGAGGGGCAAGGTATTTCCTCTCAAACATTGATGATTACTCTCAGATGACATACGTATTCATGATGAAGCAAAAATCTGAAGCTTTCAAAATTTTCAGGTATTGGATGATTCTTATGAAGAATCGGACAAGAAAGACTATAAAGTGTCTTAGGAATGATAATGGTTGGAATTTTGTTCTACTAAATTCAATGAAATTTGTAGAGATGAAGGCATAGCAAGACAACGTACTATACTCTATACTCTATAGCAAAACATAATAGCTGAAAAATGAACAAGACCTTGTTAGAAAGAGCCAAATGCATGTTATCCAATTCAAGCTTGAATATGAGATTTTTTGGCTAAGGCAATCAGCACAACATGTTATCTCGTAAATCTCTCATTGTCCACTACCATAGACCTTAAGAACCCTATTGAGATATGGTCTAACAAACCAACTGAATACTCAATGTTGAAGGTGTTTGGATGTCCATCATACTATCACATAAGTGAAGGTAAGTTGTGGCCCAGAGCCAAGATAGTATTCTCTATGGGCTACAGAGATGGAGTCAAATGATCATGGGTTTGATTTCAATCTAAAAGAAAGGTCATTATAAGTAGAGATTTCATCTTTGATGAACTTTCTATGTTGCATTCTAAATCTGATGAAGATTTGGGCAAGGCTGAGGAGGTAACTAAGCAAGTGGAGTTTGAGAGCTCCAAAATCATAAACATTAAAAGTAGTTTAAAGCACCTGATGAGACTAATCAAGATCTTCAAAAGCACCATCAACATCTAAATTCAGCACCAATTGAGGGGACTGGTTGGACAAGTCAAAATCATCTAAAGCAGCCCAAAACCACAACACCTAGAAAGTCACAAAGGCAAATAAAAGCTCCTGAAAGATATGGCTTTGATATAGTGTCTTATACACTACAAGTAGCAAAAGAAATTGATTCATTCAAACCAACCACTTATCAGGAAGTAATTTCCTGTTCTGAAGTTGAGAAATGCACAATGGCTATCAATGAAGAGATGGAATCCCTTTTGAAGAACCAGACTTGGTATTTAGTTGAGCTACCTAAAGGCAGACGAGTATTGGGGTGCAAGTGGATCTTCAAGATAAAATCTAGATCATCCACTGAAGAAGTTGTCCATTATAAAGCACATGTTATAGCTAAAGGCTACAATTAGAAGGAAGGAGTAAACTACAAGGAGATATTCTCTCTAGTAGTTTAACATACCTCCATAGGTTTTTTGTTCGCCCTAGTCGCAACTCTAGACATGGTCATAAACATTAAATTTATCGGATATTCATATGCAATTTGTTGCATTTATTTGGCATTTTAGTTAACTTTAGGCCTTTCTTTGAATCAAATTATCTTTAAATTCAATTTTTACTTTGTCTTAGGTAGAATTTTATGTTTTAGTTATTTTTAATGAATTTTTTTTTTAGTTTTTTAACAAACAAAGAGAAAAACTAAAAATTCAAATTGGCTCGCCTAAGCAAGCAATTTCCCGCTTAAGTGCTAGAGCTCCAGAGGCCTAATATTAGCAAAAAGTTCTCGAAGGAGAAATTGCAAAAATTAAAGATAAAAGCTAAGAAAACCAAGAGCAAGATATTTTTCAAGAATAAATCAGCTGAAGAAGAAGATAATTACTTGAGTTAATTAGAGATATTATTTGTTTTTAATTTCTTGTGATTATCTTTTTAATTAAACCTAGCTACAATTCTATAAATAGGAGCCTAGGCATTCATTGTAACGTAGTAGAAGTCTCGAGGAGTTCTTAGAATTATATTTAAGACTTCCACCTACTAGACACCTCCATTATTCCATTAGGCACTTTAGGTTTGATTGTATTGTTTTTATGAGTGCAATTCCTTCCACCTAGGATAGGAAAATGATGAACCTTGTTTCGCTTTAATTCTATCAATTCAATACTTTATCTTGAGTTATTTATTTCTTTTCATGCTTAATGTTTTTATTTGATTGGTTATCTTATATGAATTCAGGAATTGACTTGCGCTTTGGCGAGCCTTGTTGAAATCGAAACATGAATCAAGTACTTAATTGGGATTATCTCTAGGGATAGAATAATCTTGGTTCAGCCTCGCTAATTCTTGACCATTAGTGTTGATTGCTTGTGTGGGTACGTCCAAGGGATTAGGTATCGGGCAAGTATTTTAAAGTCTATGACCATGTGGGAGGTGGGGTTGAATGCATTAGTGAATTGGGGATAAACAAGAAAGATTAGTATAGAATTCTAAAGTTACAATGGACCGAGTGATTTTGAAGTCCAAATATGGACATTTTATCATTAAGATTGATGTCATCATCCAAGTCTAGTATTTCTATCTTTACTTAATTATTTTATTGTCATTTAATGTTTATGGACATTTATTTTATGTTATTTATTTTGTGACAATCACAAAACAAAAATACAAAACCTAGTTCTTAGTTAGGAGGATGATTAAAGAAGATTGATCAATGAATCGGCTGGAGGAAACTACCTCAATAAAAACCACCACTCAAGTGAACACCATAATTGAAGATTTGGAGGCTAGTGAGAGAATCGTAGAAACAAACTGGTCAAATTCCCCAAAAGGTATGTATGAACTTAATGCTCAAGATAACCTTTTAGCTCTTCAACAAAAGATGCAGGTGCAAATAGAAGCAATGACTAAGACAATCCAACAATTCCTACAACAACTCCAAGGGGTCATCTCAAATAAACCCCAACAAGCATTCATGTGTGAAAAATGCGGAGGAGACCATCAAACATCAAAATGCACCGAGGTACCAACCGAGGAGGTTAACTACATGGGAAGACAACAACAACCTTATAATAAATTCCAACAAAGAGGTTTTGAAAACATACATGAAAACTATAACCAAGTAGGAGAGAACAAACCACAACAAAGACCAAATTTGTAGGACCACACCACAGAGTTGGAAGAAGCCTTGACCAAACTCACCGAAGTGGTTATCACCAACCACAAAAACATTGAAGCTGCGATCAAAAGCATGAAAACTCAAATAGGGAAATTGTCCAAATAATTGCAAACCTCTTCAATCAACTTTTTTTGCAGGAACTTAGGAGAACCCAAAGGGCTATTGCAAGGCTATTATCTCCACCATAGAGTGTGACATGGGAGGTGAAGAAGAAAAAGAGGTAGAAGAAAGCACCTTGGTAGAGGAAGAGATGAAAGCACAAGCCAACCCCTTCAACCCAAGGTATGAAACCCTCACTTAATCCTCCATTGTTTGATTTTAGCAAGCTATGCATCCATCGGCAAAGAGACGATGAGTCTAACACCCTGAAATTTCGATAATTGAAAATAGATGTTTGATATTTTTGTTGTTGTCATACCCTAATTTTGTCCGGGGACAATTGTTTGTCAACATGTGGACTTTTGCTGGCCAAATTAAGATGCTTAACACTCATCACCGCATAATCCATAAAGTTTCACGACGTTTCAGAAAGAAATAACCAAAAAAACTAAAAATGAGGGGTGGAGTGATCAATTTAGGGGGTGTCATTCAGCCCTGGGCCCATCAAGAACCTTCTGTAGGAAGCAACAGCTCGTCTAGGCGAGCTGGGCGGCAACCTCCTCCCCTATTTTGGCTATAAAAGGGGCGTGGGAGGCTGAAGGGAAGGGTTCAGCACCCTAGGCAAGCATATTTTACTTAAAATTAGTGAAAAGAAGGAGAAAGAAGAAGAAAATCCAAACCGAGACGCTTCTGTAACGCTTCTGTGATGTTTCCATGATCAATTCCGTGAACGTTCTTCGCCATTCTTTGTTGCTCGTCGATCTTCAACTAGTTAGTTTTAGATTTCAAAGCTTTGAATTCATTCTATGCACCCTTAGGGGTTCATTCTTGCTTTGTATGTTTTCATCTTCATCTCGTCTACTTTTGGTATTCTCTTTCTTCGTTTTAAACGAGTTTCAACCGATCGTTTAAGCCATAACCTCACTTAATTAATGTTTAAATGAATTTCAACAGATCATTTGTGTTGTAATGTCGTTTAATCACCTTTAAAAAAAATCAATCAATCGTTCATGTTGTAACCTCAGTTAATCACCAAAAAGGCAAGTTACAACTAGACATTTACTTTGGAAGTTCTCTTTAAATGAGTTGAGAAATAACCAAGTAAAACTAAGGCTAAAATCAACTCACAAATCAAACTTTTTCCGGCAAAAAGGTCATTTGAAACCGTTCAAGGTCCAACGCCTTAACGGTTCTCCCCTCCATTCAAAAATCAAGAGATCGTTAAAAAGGGTCCGATGCCTTAACGATTCTCTCTTTTCAAAAATCAAAATATCGTTTAAAGGTCCAACGCCTTAAACGACTTTTGTTCACCACTAAAATCAATCTTTCAAAAAAAGATAAAACAACTTAACCAACGTTCAATTCCTAAAGAACTACGTAGGTCTAATTTCTTCATCGCAATTGAGGAATACGTAGGAGCGAGAGAAACACCCTTGTCGACCACAAAAAAGTAAAAAAAAACATAAAAGGCAAGAAAATACATAAAAAAGCATAAAAAGGGAAAATACATAATTTTGAAGTCATAATTTGCACACTCGATTAGAAGTTGTTGTCCCATGTGACGGACGCGTCACGTGCTAATACCTTCCCCGTGCATAAAAACAACTCCTGAACCTTTCATACTTAAAGTTCATAGACCCACTTTTGTTTCTTCTAACGTTTTCCTCAAATAAATGTTGGTGGCGACTCTGCGTATTTTCCTTCCTTGGAAGATGCACCCGTGAGCCTCACGTCGCCCTCCCGTTAAAGGGTAGGTTGCGACACTTGTGTTATTTTATTACTTGATTAATTTGGATGAGTTAAGATATTGTGTGAATTAGCCATGTGTGATTTTCTTGATGTGAATGTTGAGTTATGTGGACTTTTATTGACTTAGGTTGAAATTATGAGATTTTAAGTTTAAATTAAATCTGTTCCACTAAAACCGCAATCCTAGACTCGTTAACCGTTGGATCGCTTTCAAATTTTTACTGTAGGCTTGAAACCCAATTTTTCACATCCTGACCGTTGGAATTTGTAATATAAAATCCTGAATATGAGATATGATATTTTAACTGAAACAGTAAAATTTGAGTTGGATCAGCTTGCCCAAGAGAGCCAAATTTTTCCTGGGCGACTGTTGCAGGTTACAAATATGTCCAACAGCATAAAAGAGCCATTTCTTTCTCCTTGTCTTCCCCTAAACCCTCCCCCAAACACCCCCAACCTCCTCCTCCACCACCACTGACGACAAGTGACCGCCATGAGTCGCCTTTGCTTGTCGTTGGACCACCGCACGGAGAAGAACAGTTTAATCGGAGCAGAATCTTCAAAACTCAACTTAAGAGCCTTCTCCTTGTTAGTTTGAGCCTATCTTTGCATCTCTTATAACTTAAGAACCATTATTGGATGTTTTTCCACTTCCTTTGAAAAACCCTTGAAAGAGAGACGTTGAAAAAGTTGTCTTTTTATAAAATAGACTTTGTTTTTGTAGCATTTGTTGAACCCTGGTCATAGTGGCATGATCAGAATTTCAAAATGACCTCTCTTTGATATGAATTTCAAAACACCCCTTTGGCCCCTTTTTAAATTGAATGGGTATTTGACCCCAAAAGTTAATATTAACCTTGTCTTTGAAATATATATTGAATTATCTTTGATTTGGTATATAGAGCTCTGTGTTTGGATGAACGGACGTGAACCTAAGAGGTCTTAAAACAACGCTGCAAGGAACTACCAGCAAGATATAGATAGGTGAGGGGAGTTTATTGTTTGATTACATCTTTTGATACCATAGTTGGGGTCAGGGAACCCAATTATGGGGATGTATGTCTATCCTTGTGCATGTTGGTTTTCAAGAAAAACAGTGTTTTTAACTAATGGAATGTGATATATTTGTTATTGATGTGCATTCTGGTTTTCAAGAAAAATTGTGTTTTTAACTAATGGGATGTGATAGGTTTGTTATTCATGATTGAAATTGTCAATGATGTTGTTGTTGTATTGATTGGAATTTTTGGGGAAAAGTCTTAATTATAGAGGAGACTCTATCCAAAATTTTATATTTGTTCTTCTATTTACTTCTTTATTAAATTTTAAATGGGCATAAGAGTTTGTTTTGATACCATAACTTTCCTCTTTAATTTATAATTTTCCTTAAAAATATGAGTCTCATGGTATTATAGATTGTTGTTGTATGAGGTTTATGTTGCCTGAAGACCTGGGGAATGTGAATCCTGGGCATGAATTTATATGTATGTATGTGGAATATGATTGCTTGTGATGTTGATGATGATGTTGAGATGAGATGATGTTGATGTTGATGTTGATGATGTTATTGTGATGATGTATGTTGTGTATGTACATGAGGGGTGTGGTGACCATGTTGGATATCCCTAGAGGGGGAATTAAAGTGTTTTAAAGAGTTTTAAGCATTCTTGGAGAGAGAAGGGGATGACTTAGAATCTTTAATTGTCCATGGTCAGTGCATTGATGATGCTCATGTTTCATACTTCATATTGCATGGAAATAGTACAAACTTTGTCAGTAAGTAATCTTAGTTTTTCATGAGGAAAAATACTTGTACTTAGGGGCATGTCACTCGGTTTGGAACTTCATTGAGACCCAGGTTGATCACCATGGGGGGGAGTTGCTTGTGCATGACATGGTGACCTCGACACTTATTGCCTAGTTTTTCTAAGTGAGAGTGTCGTGTGGACACGCTTATGCAATTTCTGGATAAAAGGGACCACATTGCATATCAGAGTTGAGTCAGGTACATGCATCATTCTGAGCATATATGATTTGAATTGTGCAAAAGTTGATGACTAGTTTGTTAAGTGTACGTTGAACCAATGAGTTATTAAGAATGATTGTGGTCATTGTTATTGTTTTCTTGTTAATCATTGTCTTTTGGTGTTTGTTGATCTTTTATAATAAACTCACCTTTGCAATTTTTGTACCGTGTGATTGGTGCCTATGATGATCTCAAACTTTCATTCGTGGGAGCAAATAAGCAGCAATAGGTGACTTGGAGGGAAGTCTTTTGTTGGAGCCGCCAAGCCGACATGATAACATTGGAATTTATTTTGGGGGAGAGTTGTGTTTTGTTATGAACTCTTCCTTAGTTGGTTCCTTGAATCTTTTTGATTGGGCATGTAAGTCCGAAGTTTAGATATATGTAAAAAAAAATTGAATTATGTTCTGACATTTGAAAGATGTGTAGTGGTATATATATTTGTTCTGACAATTTTTGTTCTGACGTATTTGTTCATGTATTTGTGAGTTGTTTGATGAATGTACATCGCAAAAAAATTACCATCATTTTTACAATCAAATTAATGGAACTTTCACTTAAAAATTGAAATGTCACATTTTATAGTAAGTGATATCGTAGCAACGAGGCGGGTCGTTACAATGAGAGGATGGCCTAATTTGAAAAATACATGGAAATGCTATAAGGGAAGAAGGAGGAACCACCTATTGAAACACTCACATGGAACGTACTACATCAAGTAAGTCCCACAATACATTTGGAGGACAAGGGATGTTTTACCATCCCATCCCATTGGGAAATCTCTCTATCGACCATGCACTACTTGACTTAGGTGGGAGTTGCAACTTCATGATTCATTCTTTCTTAGAGAAGATTGGTCACTTTAACCTAAAGCCCACCAACATGACTCTACAATTTGACGATGGTTCTAAAAAGAAAGCACTACGAAAAGTGGTAAATGTGACAATTAAATTTGAATTTTGAACCTGTAATCGATTACCAGATGTTTGTAATCAATTACCAGCAACAGAACTCTTCAAATTCAAATTCAAAATTCATGATCCTTTAAAATATAACAGTGTAATCAATTACCAGAAACCTATAATCAATTACCAGTGAAAAAAATTCAGAAAAGGATTTTTGAAAAGACACATCTCTTTAAACCATTTTGAAACACGAAGGGCCTATATATATGTGTGTCTGATTTCAAAAAGCTAGAGAGAGATATTCCAAGAGAACTTCATTGCCAAATGTTGTCTCAACAACTCTTGGGCAAATACTTGCAAATCTATTAAGAGTTCATGGAACTTCAATTGTAATATTGTTCTCATAAAGAGAGAATTCTTCTTCTTCTTCTTCTTTTTCTTCAAAGAGATTGATTAAGGGACCGAGGGTCTCTTAAGTTGTAAGGATTCCTGAACACAAGGGATGAGTTTTCCTTGTGTGGTTCAGACTTTGTAAAAGGATTTTTACAAAGAGAGTGGAAAATCTCAAGTGGGTTGCTTGAGGACTGGACGTAGGCACGGGAAGTGACCGAACCAGTATAAATCGAGTTTGCATTTCTCTCTTCCCTTATCCCATTTATATTATTGCAATCAATTTTGTCTTGCATGTTTAAAGAACATTATTAAATTGATCACTGCTTCTACTTCTGCATTCTGAGTCTATCATTTAGAAGGAGGTTAAAAGTTTGTTAGTGGAAAATTAATTATCCCCTTCTTAAGACCTTTATTCCTACAATGGTAGAGAGAAAAGCAACTATCAAAAAAACCTAGAGAAAAAGAAGATGATGATTTCAGATTTTATGAAGAGATTCAATAAGTTTCTGAGAAATAAAAGATCAAGGGAAATAAAATATCAATCCAAAGAAGAAAGAAGAAGATTCCTCCTTAGCCCCAAAATGTTATGAATGCGATCTACCTAGGCACATGAGATTCAATTGTCCTGTCTTTAAAAGAACAATGGAAAAATCCGACAAGAGGAATTTCAAAGAAAAGAAAGAAAAGAAAGCATACATCACTTGGGAAGGTAATGACATAAATTCTTCAAGTGATTCAGAAAATAAAATCATAAATCTGGGTCTCATGTTGAAAGACTATGAAAGCGGAGAAGAGCAAAGTTGATACATTGATAGCGGTTGCTCCAAACATATGGCGAGAGATGCATCAAAATTTATTCATATTTCTCCCAAAGATAGTGAATATGTGATCTATGGAGACAACAAACAAAAGCCACTTAATCAACAAGCCTAACAAGTGATACCAAATGATACCAACAGGTCACTTGTCTTTGATTGATTCCTTTTGATTATTTTTGCCTATGATTGTTAACTTTTGATTGAGTTTACTTGATTGAGTTTTGATTGTCTTTGATGATTGTTTTTGATGATTATTTCTGCTTGAGTTTTTTATTGTCTTTGAAGAGGTAATGTCTTCAAACTATGAGACGACTTATCTATTTCTTTTGATGAACTTCAAAATGCATTCAATGACTTGCATAAAGAATCTATTAAACTTTTCAAATTAGTTTCATATTTTAAGAAAACTATTTCAAATTTAGAAAAGGAAATTTTGAAATTGAAATTTGAAATTTGAAAATTGAAATTTGAAATTAAAATTTGGAAGTTGGAAGTGGAAGTTGGAAGTTGGAAGTGGAAGTTATTGGAAGTTGAAAGTTGAAAATGGAAGTTGGAAGTTAGAAGTTGGAAGTGGAAGTTACTGGAAGGTGAAGTTGGAAGTTGGAAGTTGGAATTTCAAATTTCAAATTTCAAATTTGAAAATTGAAATTTGAAATTTGAAATTTGAAATTTGAAATTTGAAATTTGAAATTTGAAATTTGAAATTTGAAATTTAAAATTTGAATATTTTTTTTTTGGAATAGAAATTATTGTGCATAGTTAGTTGATTGTTAATTTAATTGATTTGATTTGAAATGTTTGATGATTGGTTGTATTTGATTGTGTTTGATTGATGTGTTATTATGATTGACTTTACTGGATTGATATTCAATGTTTTTTAGTATGATTGATTGATAGCATTAGATGATGTTTATAGGAATAGAAATAGGTTATTTTTAGAAGAAAAGGCTATTTTAGTGTTCTGGTAATCGATTACCAACACATGTAATCGATTACCACTAGGCTGACTCATCCTGTAATCGATTACCAATCCTTGTAATCGATTACAAGGTGTCCTAGACTATAAAAATTGCATTTTTTGGGCTCTTGTGCAGACCCTATCTTCTCCTCTTCATAGTGATGACGCACCACCATTCTCAAACCTTCATATCTCTTTCGTTTCTTCACCAAATCACATCCCACAAAGCCCAAACCTCATCTTTTTCATTCCTCTTTTGATTCCACCGATTAAATCTGCAAAAACTTCGACAAATGGCTGAATCAATGAAAAAGAGAAAAGGCTCTTCCTCCACCACCGCCCCTGCTGGCCATCGTCGCCACGGACCATCTAAAGCACCCACAGCACTGGTTCCTCCCTCCATGTCATCCCCATGATCATCTACTTTATTTTCTTCAGATGATCAACGTCTAAGGTACTCTTCCCAATTTTCTTCTAGGATCATTCTAGACCCTAAGTACCTTGATCTTGAATTCTTTGATGGAGAAACATTTGATTGTTATCAAGTGTTTCAAATTTCTGGGTTGATTGATTTTATGTCTCTAAAACTGCCTTACTTTTCTAAACTAGTTTTTCTGTTCTAATTTGAAAATTCAGGATGGTATTCTTTACTCTGAGGTGGAAAATATACCCATTGTTATTAATCAGTCTTTATTCTTCTCATTGACTAAATTACTCAATCAAGGTGTTCCTTTTGAGGGCACTATTGTTAATGACTGGAAGTTCGATTACTCGAGTCATGATGCTTGCAGTATAGTCTGTAATGACCAGGCTGATATGATTGGCAGATTGCTTGCTGGGTCATTAACCTTTGACTGTCGCATCATGCACTACATCATTGTTCGCATTTTGTTACCCCATTCATCTAATCTTGCTCAAGCCTCTGAGGAGGACTTGATTCTCATGTGAGGTTTTCTTATGGGTCGTCATATTGACTGGGCCCACTTGGTTAGGTATCGTATGCATAAGACATTACAAACCAATGCACCTCTTTCGTATTCTCATCTTGTCACCCTTTTTTTTCTTCGTCATTTCCAAATTCCTTTGGATGATGAACTCTTTGTTCAAGTAAAATGATCTTTTTCTATTGGTGCTGGTGTGGTTACCTCCTTTGGTTACCGAAAGGATGTTGATGGTCAGTGGATTTGTAAACAAGACTTGCCTTCGCCTATTCCTGACGGACGTACCCCATCTCCTCCATCACAAAGGGTTGATTCCTCTTCTCTTCTGATCGAAGTCCTCACAGAACTTCGTGGTCTTTGAGCTTTTGTAGGTGAACGATTTGATGTGATGGATACCCACCTTTATGCAATGGATGCACGCTTTGTTGGGATGGATACACGAGGATCACTAGTCTCAAAGATGATATGAGCTTCATTAGGCATTGCTTCGATCGCTCGGCTGACTCTTATCTTGATTATGCTTTATTTCCTTAGTTTTATGGTTATTTCTTAGCATTGTATTTTGGCTTTTAATCCTTAGTACTTTGGTTACTTTTTATTATGTTCTTGCTTGTCTTGGATATGGTTGCTTTGTGTTTGGATCTTTTAGCCTTTGTTTTGCTTTTGTCTTGGTTTGATTAGACTTGCTTGAATTAGGTTATGGATTAAATCAGTTGGATTATGCTATGGTTATCTTTCTGTAGATGTGTTAAGCTCCTAATTTAGTTCTTTTCTCCGACCTTTTTTGGCTTTTTGATGTTGCCAAAGGGGGAGAAAACTTAAGGGTAGAGTTTATCATGAACTTAGGCATAAATTTAGGGGGAGTAAGGGTTGTGAGCACGCATTATCAATTGCATATCATTTATCTTGATTTCATATTATTGTCATCATCAAAAGGGGGAGGGATAGATAAAAGATAAGAGAGTAAGGGAAATTATCTATTCTTTATGAGACAACTTTTTATCTATGAAATCTTCAACTGTCTCATATAAGCAATCATTGCAAAACCAAAGGGGAGTAAACTATATACAAATAGATATTTTTTGTTGCTCCTAGCCTACAGGTGGTTGTCATCATCAAAAAGGGAGAGAATGTAAATCATACAGGTTTTGATGATGTCAAAAAGAATTTGCTTGATATCATCAAAAAGGGGGAGAATGTGAATCATGCATGTTTCCAAGACATGCAAGGCTCTGGTAATTAATTACCGGGCAGTGTAATCGATTACCAGAAGACAAGTTTGAAAAATAGTTGTTAAAAAGGGATTTGAATTTGAATTTTGAACCTATAATCGATTAGCAGATGTTTGTAATCAATTACCAGTAACGGAACTCTTGAAATTCAAATTCAAAAGTCATGACCCTTTAAAATATAACTGTGTAATCGATTACTAGAAACTTGTAATCGATTACCAGTGAAAAAAATTCAGAAAAAACTTTTTGAAAAGACACATCTCTTTAAATCATTTTGAAAAGGCACGAAGGGCCTATATATATGTGTGTCTGATTTCAAAAAGCTAGAGAGAGATATTCTAAGAGAACTTCATTGCCAAATGCTCTCTCAACAACTCTTGGGCAAACACTTGCAAATCTATTAAGAGTTCATGAAACTTCAATTGTAATATTCTTCTCTTAAAGAGAGAATTCTTCTTTTTCTTCAAAGAGATTGATTAAGGGACTGAGGGCTTAAGTTGTAAGGACTCCTGAACACAAGGGATGGGTTGTCCCTGTGTGGTTCAGACTTTGTAAAAGGATTTTTACAAAGAGAGTGAAAAATCTCAAGTGGGTTGCTTGAGGACTGGACGTAGGCACGGGAAGTGACTGAACCAGTATAAATCGAGTTTGCATTTCTCTCTTCCCTTATCTCATTTATATTATTGCAATCAATTTTATCTTGCATGTTTAAAGAACATTATTAAATTGATAGTTGCTTCTACTTCTGCATTCTGAGTCTATCATTTAGAAGGGGGTTATAAGTTTGTTAGTGGGAAATTAATTCACCCCTTCTTAAGATAACTGAGGCCATTTGTCCAACCAAGGTAAATCACTTAACATTTATAACTAATTTTTTTGACATGGATATAGATGAAGACTAGCAAGTTCCAATCATTCTAGGAAGATCCTTCATGAGTATTATTCATGTAACCATCAATGTTCGTAAAGGAGTCTACACACATAGAGAGTGCAAGTAATAAATATTCTACTCATTCAAGGCATTGTAGATTTTTCCAACAACTCGGCTCACCAACAACACCATCACACAACCCCTTGACAATCCACATGTCATACGTTGAGCTATTGACGTTAAAGAAACACTTAGTAGGAGGCAACCTAGCATTCTAACTTTAATTTTTTCTTTTTGCATTTTAAATTTAAATTTATTGCATTTTAATTCTTAGTATAGGTTTTAATTTTAAGTTTGGAGTAAAAAAACAAAATAAAAATTTGCATTATCTATATATATATATATAGATAGATAGATAGATAGATAGATAGATAGATAGATAGATAGATAGATAGATAGATAGCATGGATGGTAGAATTCTGAGCCTCTTGACACTTAAATGCCCAAAATGGAGTCATGGTAGATCCACCCTTTGCACCACCCTATGAGGTCCATCTATCCGCCTATCAATTAATTGGAACTACATTGTTACCAACTATGGAGTAGATATTCATAACCCTGATGTGGAGGAAGTGGCAAGGCAAAGAGAAGAAAAAAGACAACAACAACAAAAACAATAGCAACAACCCCAGGCACAACAAGCCTCAATGGGCTATGAAGCAGAGATGCACAACATGACGATTGCCATATCTGCCAAAAATTGCACCATTAACATTGTGATGGATTCTCTCCGCGACTTCTCCTTACATGTCACCATCGGAGTTGTCGGACCCTATCATTGCCCATCCCAAGAGGAGTATGTAGCCTATGTGGCATCGCTTGGCTTTGGGGACAATGCCAAAGCTGACCAAGGAGGTGGCCAGGCTATACAAGAAGAAGCTATGGAGGAACATGCCGCGCATGATGGCCGTGGAGATGAGGGCCATTGAGCCATAGTGAAGTTTTTCTATCCCTTTTCTCTTTTATTGCTTTTATCTTTGTTTGTTTTGTTTTGATTTTTAATTGCTCATTTGTTTTATGTTTAAGTAAAATAGTTTAGGATATATACTTAGGAAGTATGTTTTAGATTTTCTTAGGTAGTTTTTAGGAAACACGTGACTCAAGAACACCACCCTTTTTCTATTGCAACCCTAACGAGCTCAATTTTAACTTAAGTTCAACTCATTTTATTCATTAACCAAATTCAATAAGTTGAATATCGAATCGAGTTTCGAACTATATTTTAGTTGGTTTAGTTCATTGTCACCCTTACTCAAAATGATTCTATCCTTGAACATATTACTTCTTTTCTAGACTAAAAAAAGAATATGATCTATAAAAAACAGATTTCTTTCCTATATTACTTTTCTTTAAATGTTAAAATACTAAATAAATGGTAAAAATTAAATATAAGTAAAATAATCATAATTAATTGTATAAATTATATAATTAATCAAAATTAATTCCTCTCATTTATCAAATAATATGCCCGTGAACCCACAATTAACGCGTGAATCAATTGACGTATGATTATTTTAATTTAATTAAATGTCTCGAATTCAAGTATTAAGTATTAAATATTTAAAGGAAAGATTTTGTTATCCATAATAATCTTATATCTGATTCGAATAGAGTTACATATTATATATATATATATATATATATATATATGCGCATAAAATGAAGAATTTCAAATATCTAACTTATTATTATTCCTTTTGACTCGAATAATTATTATTCTTTTACTATAAGGAATTATTGTAGAAATTGTGCCAAGATCATGAAAACAGCACTCTGCTCAAATCCCTTACAAGTTTCAAATTTTTACGCCAATCACTAGATCAGTTGTGTCCACTCCACGACATCTACACATGACTTCGTAAATATAAAACTGTGCGAGCGTCATCACTGTCTCACAAAAAATCCAACCTTCGCACATCCGAACCATGCTGGTCTTGTCAAAATTGTCACATATGTGATGACCACGAATCCGTGCACGTGATTGTCACATGCAGTATAAGGCCATCTAATATTAGATAATGCACGGTTCAAGATTCGTTATTGTTTTGTTCGCATGTTCCACCGGATTTGGACATATAAAAAACAAGAAATTAAACATGTACACTACGCAAGCTTTTGTGAATTAATGTTCACGTTCAAGAGGAAAACCTTCGTATTAAGCAGAGACGTTAGTGATCCAATCCAACATTGGAGAAAGAGATAAAACGAAGGGCACATTAAAAAGGTTTAGCTCGTTGTTTCTGATTGATCCGAACACACCCTTTTGCGTGATTTGGCTCGCTGTTGCTTGTTTTTATTCAAAGTAAACAAAGTGAAGATAAGCATGCACGATATTAATTAACACTTATGATACCTGACTTAGATCCATGTCAAATGATCACACATCCTTATAAGGAAGGTTTGAAATTTGTACTTATAAATTTGGGTCCTACTCACGTTAAGTTTTCATTTATTTGTCATTTTGATCCAAAGGGGTTAAACCGATATTCAATTGTAAGTTTTCCTGAGATAACAAATCTGAACCCAGAAAATATCTGCTTCTGCTTGTGTTATTTTCTCTGATCTCATTCGCAAGGGCGAGATTTTATTATGCTCTTTGATTTTTTGTTTTGTGATTTGATTTGATGTGTAATATGTGATTCTGGGTTGTTCAGTTTTTCCTGAGATAACAAATCTTGACAATGGATTGATATTCCCTGTGAATCACAGAGAGTGTGAAATTGGTTCAGGGAGCTAAAACTTGAAAGAAGATGAAGAACTCTGCTTCGGAAAGCGGTTTGTACATAATTGAGAGCGATGAAGATGTTGAGAAGGATCTGCAGAAAGACGAAAACGATGGAAACGAATCCGATTATTCGAATGATTCCAATGAAAACCAGTCAATGAGGAAACCCAGCAATTACAGCATCGCATGGCCTCAAAGTTACAGGTCAGCTCCACCTGTGTTTTTTGATCTGGCATGAATGAGTGTGTTTGTGGCCATTCATTTGACTTTTTATAATTTATCGGTTTTTTTTTTTAATGTGAAAAAGCATCCTTTACTTTCAAGGAAAAGTGGCTAATTGACTCTCTGTGATAGGATGAAAAGAAATAGGATTGATGGAAATAGGGAAGAAAGTGATAGAGTGAATGAAAATATTTGAAAAATAGTGAGAATAAAAGGGTTTGATGGCAGAGAGAAATAGAGAATAAAGAATTGAAAAAGATTTAGAAAAACTCAATGGTTAATCTATTAAACATGTTCACGATTTATTATCACTGGTCAAGATCAATTTTTGACAATGGATTATATGTGTTTTCGGCGGTTTAAAGTCGCGTCTAATATTAATACAAAATTTTTGTGATAACCGGTTATTAATTAAAATAATCAATTATTGACATTGAGAAACACATACATTGTTCGTTTTCCCTGAAATTTGCACAGAAATAAAATGTTGAGGAATCCATATCTTTTTATTTCTTTCTTCCATCATTTTCCCTCTAAGACACTCATTTTTTATTTCTTAATTATGTTTTCTTTCTCTCTTCTATTTCTACATCATTTGTTTCATTTAAGATGAAGTGTGGTTTTTTTTTTTTAAAATAAATCATAGAAAAACACTTATGCTTATTTTGGCCAATTGATTAATAAGAAATGATTCATAAACACTCACGTGCTAAGCTACACTAAGAGAGAGTTAGAAGAAAGACAAATGTATAAGTCTATATATACTATATGTAAAAGAGACCTGTACAATGTAAGCCATGGAAAAAAATAAAAGGTGTCTATTGGGTATGCAATATGAGACTGTCCATATATCATTATCCTTGTCGAATTCAGGGTAAAGTGAAGCACACACCTTAAACTTTATGCCTTCTAGAAATAGATGCCTTCAATTTCTACCCTTACATATAACTATGTTCCAAAAGCTCTTCAGGGGTACTAATGTTAGACAAAACTTAAAACAGTTTTTTTAATAAATCAGTTTTATATAATTATTTTACTTTCAGAAATGATGAAAAGTGAAAACAGAATCTTCCTTTTTGTTCATCACCCTTGCTGGTTGAATATAATTTCTGTTACTTCATCTCTCATTTTGGCATTTTTCTTATTACAAAAGGAAGGGGCAGAAATGAATCTGCTATGCATCAACGTAAGTACTTATTTTTATGTAATTCATAATGTTTCAGGCAATCCATTGATCTATATGGCAGTGTACCATCCCCAAATATTGGGTTTCTGGGCACCACATCACTGTCAAGATTAGGCAGTTCTTTTATTTCTTCATCTTTGACAAGAAGGCACACTCTTGAAGTGTTACAACCAGAAAAAAAACCACTCTTGAAACCCACAGAAGAGGAGCAACCGCGACATACCTTGCTTCCTCCCCAGATATCTAGGAAGTCTTCCATTAGAATTTCCAAGGTTTCTCATGAACCTCACATTCCTGGCCAATGCACTTTTGGGCAAGCTGTGCTTAATGGTAAGTACTGATCTGTGGTTCTCGGATAGAAAATATAAAACAAAAAACAAATGAAAGAGAGTAATAGTGAAGCTAAATTAAACTAGAAATGCTAATAACATTCTTTAATAGTCTTTCATATACATTATTTTTTATTGGTTGAATTTCACGTGGCTTCCTCTACTTTGAGACGAAGACTCACTATATGCGGAATGATACTCATCGGAATTTCACCTGATAGAAAGTATATGGAAAGTGTGTGTAAGAATGTGTTACTATTATTTTTCATATCATAATGAAAAGACAGGAAGTAGTATCATGTGAGTTTGTTTGGATATGCTTATCTAGAAGTACTTTTAAGAAGTATCATGTGAGTTTGTTTGAATATGCTTATTTAGAATTATTTTTAAGAGAAAAAAATAAAAATTAAAAATGAAATGAGTTTTGCAAGCTAAAATTAACTTATTTATAATTAAGTTAATTTGTAAAAGTTCTCTTTATAGTTTTTATAAACGATGAGAGTAACCTCTAAAATTAGCTTGTGTATAAGTTAATTTGAAATGAGAATAGATTTTGTATTTGGAAGGTATAATTCTTAACTATCAGTGGTCCCCTCTTTCCGTAAGAAACTTAACCAAACTATAGGATTGAGGGAATTTTGCGATCTCTAAGCAAAATGTGGTAATAAAACATTATAGAAAACTGATCCATGCTTGTTATCTTCAGTTTTATGCATGTATAAATTTATTCAGTGGAAAAAAAAATGCATTGTTGTCCCCAATAACTTGAAATAATAATACACACCACTGTTTAATATTCCATTGAACAATGGTCATATGATTATAATCATGAAACATATTTATTTCCTGCAGCTTGTGATCGCAGAAAATTAAACATATATACGATATGTAAAGTAGTACAATATAATTTCTGTCTCTCAGATTCAGTTTCAGATAAATGCATCGTGTTACATCTTGATACTAAATAATAATATACTCGAATATAAATGTGTAGTTAAAACAGAACAACCAGAGGCTAAAGCTTACCTAAGTGTTTGTATATGCAATCATGTTCTATTCATGAGGAAAAGAATTCATAGACACTTTCAACAGGCATGGTCGAAAATTGCAAATTCTATCAATGCTATTGTATTCTGGGGCTGATAAACTTGCATAATTTAAACCATTGGCTAAGATGGTCCCTTCACAAGAACCAATCAAATAGATATGTAACACCGAAATGGTTTTTTAGAGGTGAACTAATCATGTCCCCCACATGGACACAAGTTCAATTATTAATAAGTCAAGGTTTTACTTTGCGGTCACGATAACAGTTTGGTCGCAATTCTTGATATTGCGGACAAATGCAGCTGATACTGCCACAACTGTGGTTGTGTTGCGGATGCAAAGACCCCAAAAATCTCAATGCTGTGATCAAAATTGCAGTAGTATACCTTTTTCAAAACCTTGGAGTCAGTGTATAATACATCTGAATGTTGAGGTCTAGTATAGATTTTGTTCAACCCTTTTGGGTAATTGAAGATTTCCTATTGCTTATTATCACTATTGGTTTAAATTTGAGTTACATAATTAATTGAGATTTCAAAAAAGCCTTGATTGTAACAAATTGTGAACAAATACAGTTGCAATTAAAAATCTTGAAATTGTGGCTACAATAACAATTGCAATTGCAATTTTTAATGTTTGTTTATCCATAGAGGTACCGTGGATTTATAATAACTTGTATACCTTATTCAACTAATTGAGTTAGACTACCTTGTAATTGAAATTTAAAACCATGATTTTTACCATGATTATTATGTATTGTTTTGACTTTTGCAGGTATAAATGCCCTTTGTGGTATAGGAATCCTTTCAACCCCTTACGCAGCCAAAGAGGGTGGATGGGTTGGTCTTTCTATATTGTTATTGTATGCAGTTTTTTCCTTTTATACCGGCTTGCTCTTGCGTTACTGCTTGGATAGTGCACCTGGTCTTGAGACATACCCTGACATCGGCCAAGCAGCTTTTGGTACTACTGGACGTGTCATCATCTCTGTAAGTCTCACTGATAGATCCTTAATTTTGTTTGACGATGTTTTAATTTTTTTCTTCTTCTTCAACGGTTAATTTTAAAAGCATTAGTCTCTAATCTGATCTTGGCATTGTTCTTAAGATAACCTCTTTTTGTGTGTGGATCGATGCAGATAATACTATACATGGAATTATATGTAAGTACATGTCTACCTACACTCTTTGAGTATTCCTTGGAAGTCTCGATTATGATGTGTTTACTAGTAAGAAAGAAAAACATAGGCGAGAAATACCATGCATGCAAATGGGGAAGAGAGAAATAAAGTGATTGGGAATAGGTGAGAATAGACTGAAAAGGTGAATTTTTGGTTTCAGAGAAAAGAGTATGTACGATGTTTTCGATAATTTGAGGATTTTGATACTATCAGTTTTTTAATTCATTAAATTAAATTATAAATCATTCTTAATTGATTTTTTGCAACACTCATTTGGGTGGTTTTAAACAGCATGGTAAACACGGAGAAATTGCCGCTAAATGGACAATTTCTAGCAATTAGAAATTGACAGAAAAAGAGTTGTCACTAAACACACAATAAATTGCCAATAAATCTATCATTTCTTGCAGTTTTAAACCACCGGATAATGAACTGGCTCACAATATGCGACATGTATCTTCTTGGCTATGTACATTCTCTGTATATTAGTGACACGCATTTTTATTTCGCTTGCTATTTCACAGCCAAACATCATTTCTCTATCTTGTTGGCAATCACTTCACCAACTAAATATTTTTATGTAGGCTTGTTGCATTGAGTACATAATTGTGGAGAGCGACAACTTATCTACATTATTTCCAAATGCGCACATTAGTTTGGGTGGAACTCAACTCAATGCTCATATTTTGTTTGCAATATTGACTGCCTTGGCTCTTCTTCCTACTGTTTGGCTACGTGACCTACGCATTCTCAGTTACATCTCAGGTACAAGTTTTTTCTCTTTTTCTTTTTTTTTTCGCAAGTAAATGTTATCAAGCCATTTTAAATACATAAATCTATTAAGACTCAGTTAGTGGTTAGGGACTTGAAATTTGGATGGTGTTAGATTCAAATTTTAGTGTGACTATCTAGATTCAAATATTGATTCCAGCCCTTTTCAGTCCTATTATCTAATTCTAAATATAGTTGAATAATATTCTAACGAGTTAGTTAAGATTTTGATCCTAAAAAATTCACAGTTTATTTTTTTATTATTTGGTGTAACAACTATTGTTGGAAATGGGTTTACTGGAATTAAGACACACTATCTAAAATTGGTATGTTAATTTGTATACCTATATTTGTATAGTTTATTATCTTCTTTCTATAATGTACTATTGTCCATATATTTGCTTGTGTTTTATCTGGACTCAGCAATCAGATTATTTACTTTGTTACCATTCGTTTGGAAAGACCATTATAACCATTTTTAACATTGTTAATTGTTGTAGCTTGCGGAGTTGTTGCAACGATTCTAGTGGTTCTCTGCTTGTTCTGGGTTTGCTTTGTAGACAATGCTGACATTCATACCCAAGGAACAACAACAACATTCAACTTTGCAACTTTTCCTGTTGCAATAGGTCTCTATGGTTACTGCTATGCAGGGCATGCTGTGTTCCCTAACCTCTATACTGCCATGGCAAATCGGAATCAATTCCCTGGAGTGCTCTTAGTATGGTAAACATAAAAAACTTTTAAATTAGCCATTGACACTCTTAGTATGGGGTCTTTTATTTTTTAATGTAGATAAAAATAAATATTAACAATTAGATCTTATCAAAAATAGTTAATTAAGATTAGAATAAACAAGTTATATGAATTTTTAAAAAATCATATGAATTTTTTTTAATCTTGACACTAGTACAACAAAGACCTTTTATATAAATTAAAATTGACATTTACATCGATTGGGTCTAATATAAATGTTGAAAATGGAAAAAAAAAGTTGAGATTTTTTAGATCGATTCTAAAAGGACTGATGTAAAAAAAAATTCTATATTGTACTACTTTTCAGAATTAGGAGAAGATTCACATAACATATGCTTTTCATCAAATTTGCTATACTAGGGTATGTATGCCATATTAGGGTTATGATAGAATGTAAACATTTTTAAAATCTTCTTTCACATTGATTACACTTTTTAAGGGGAACTAATACTAAAATCTTTTCTTTTTTCATTCATTGCTAATTGATGCTAACAAGTGCATATTATCTTTTCTTGTATCGACATCTCATTATTTAAAATAAAAATTATAATACAAATATCTAACTCTATCCTATATAGTATTTTAACCATTTAATATTATTAAGATCATATTTGAGCCTCTTTAGGTCCATCCTAACACTAATAATAGGTCAATTTGAATGTATAATTTGTAAGTTCTTGTTGAAGAAGGAAGTATGTTAGGACTTTGAAATGGAGCAACCTTCTTTTAATTATCTTGTTTAAAAATCTTGATTAAATTTCACAAAACTTTTTTATCGAATAAGTTTTCTAGGAATTAAGAGTTATTTATATTTTTATATATTATCTTAATTATTTATGATATTATATAATTTAATAAAGAACAATATGATCTGTAGAAAAAAAATAATAATAAACTCGAAACATTAAGATTCTCACCTCTCTCATTGGAAAAGTTTTCGTAAAATAATAATTAAAAAAAATTATGAAAAAAAATCCTTTCTTAAAAATATTATTATTTTTTAAAATAATACATATCAAACTATTTTTTAAAACATCTTTCCTGCAAGAAGCTTCCTTAAACTCCCCCTAAACTTTAACAAAACTACTCCATTCCCCCTGAAATAAATAAATAATATGAATAATTTATTTTCTGTAGAATTTGTGTTTCAGCATTTAATATTTTTATCTAATTCCATGTGCAATTCCTTTTCCATGTAGTTTTGCCATTTGTACAACTATGTATTGTGCAGTAGCTATTATGGGTTACGCAGCATTTGGAGAAGCAACACTCTCTCAGTATACTCTTAACATGCCCCAACACTTGGTGGCCGCCAAGATAGCTGTGTGGACTACGGTAAGCTGATTCTAGATTCGACTGTACAATTTTTTTTTTAATGAACTAAGACATAGTGATCATCTTCCACGTGCTTTATTTATGAATTATATATAATTGATCATCATTGGTACAATTGGGCTAGGATTTTAAGTAAATTATTCGTTCAAAATATTTAACAAAGCCTGTTTGTTTAATATTAAAAAAAAAAGTGGTTCTGGTATAAAACAATCTAGTAATTGTTTTTTAGATTTAAATAAAATATTTACATTTGTTTACAATCGTATAAATAATTTTTTTAAAGAAACAGATGATTTTATGAGAAGCTACTCAGAAAACAGCTTCTGATTTTAATCAAAATTTAAATTCTTTTTAACTTTTGATTATTTGGTAAAACTAAAACAAATACGTAAGAAACTACAAGAAGTATTTTCTTAAAAAAAAGGTCGTTCTTTATTAAAAAAGAAAGAAACTGTAACAAACAGCCCTTAATGTTTACCAAGTGCCTTATCTAATGGCTACTCTTGATATTGAGAAATTAAGGAAGATAAACATCAGAAAAATTTATACCAATAAATCATAAACAATCACATAATATGATATTTTATCACATACTTGTACTCCCATACTTATTTTCATATGTTTCCTTAAAGCTGGTGAAGAGGAAATGTGTTGTACAGCAAAACAAACCCCAGACTAGTCTTGTTTATTTCCGAACTTGATTACTATTTTTTAATTAGATTGACTTTTTTTTTACAATGATCACACTAAAGTTTAAACCCGGAATCTCATGCATGCTATTCCAAACCCATCACTAGACTTATCCTTGTGATTCTAACTAGTTTGAGTTGTTAACCTAATTTATATTCACCATATTGTGAATAATTTTTATCAGTCATAAATTTCTATCTTTATTATCTTGTGGTTTGATTTTGCAGGTGGTTAATCCATTTACCAAATATCCTTCATATGCGCCGTATAAATTAAAGCATTTGTGCTTGCTTACCTAAATAATGCGCTCAAGAACAAATACAAATTCTCAACGCGCCAACGAAATATAAGAGAAACAAGAATAATTATTTGTGTCATAAATGAAAATATTTATAAGAGCCAGCCAACATGTTTGATTGGCAGTAGCCAAATCCTTCAATTTTTCACCAGGTGAGTAAGGAATACTACAAAGGTTTAAATATATTTTTATTCTTAATATATATCCAAATTTTGTATTTGATTCTTGATAAATTTTTCTGCGTATCTGCTCCCTAATATTTGAAATATTTTATTTGAGATATTTATCGTCAGTTAAGTGATAATGTATTCGTTAAATATTTAATGACACCATTTGTGACTATTCAAAAACTGACAGTATTTGTTTCAAAACAAATCTCAATTTTTTTAAGAGAAGGTCCTCTATTTCTCCCTCCTCTTTCGCATTCAACCACTCTTGTGTCCTCTATGTCTATATCATCATTGTTGGCTTCTGCCACCACAATGTTGAGAGTGGAGATGTCAGGTGGAACGATGTCAGCGACCATCTTCGAGAGTAGCATTTCGACGAGCTTGAGCTTATTGGCTTTGATGAGGAGGCTGAGGGCAATGTTGTTAAAGCTAGCACATGTCGACTTTGACGACAAAGTTACGCTCCATGAGGAGGAGGAAGGGGTTGATTTCGATGTGGAGATGGTGGGAGGTGGCGTAGGTTTGGAGGAAGATGAGCAAGATGGGTGGTGGGAGGTGGAAACTGGTGTGGTCGAGTTGGCGAAGGAGCTCGTGGAAGACAGAGGGGTGGGCTGAGTAGTTGGGCCGGTCGGAGGCCCATTGGAAGAGGCAAAGGGTGGAGGACGAATCAAGCTGGCGGCGGAGGAGGTCAAGGAGCTGGGAGGGAACAAGTCCGGGGGGGGGGGGGTGGTGGGTGGCAGAAGTGGAAGATAGGAGCGTGGAGGAGGAGAAGATTATCAATGTTTGATTTATTTATTTTTTACTTTAATTGATTCTGACGGTTTTTAACTGTCAGAAAATTTGAATTTGATTTTGAAAAAAATACTGACAATTTTTTGAGTCGTCACAAATCACGTTATTAAATATTTAACGGATATGTCATAACTTAACTGACGGCAGGATCAAACGTAAAATTTATCAAGGATCAAATGCAAAATTCAAATATATATATATATATCAAGCCTACTACAAAATTAAGAATGTTTTCCATTAACATTATTTCTGACTTTGATTTGCCAAAAAATTTCGAACATATAAAACCTCAAGATATTTTGCATTGTGTTCCGTTTCATTTACAAATAATTTAAGGGGATGGAATTATTTCAATGAAAAAAGTTTGTGGCATTTCTTTGTTGCGCGATTCTATATGAATAGGGTGATTAGAGTCAATGAGAGAACCACAAAGTAACCACTTTTGCATGTTTTAAAAAACAAAGGAGTATTAATTTGCTAGAACTGCGACACTTCATGAAATTTCATTGTAATTATAATAAACATTTTACCTGGATTCTGTTCATTTCCTCTGTTACTGTAATGTTTCCTCTCTAACAAGCTAAAACTTTAAATCATGTAAATAAAAGATTAAACTCCTATGGGCATCCTAACAATACCCTTCTAATCTTGAAAATGAGTCATGATAATTAATTTATTTCAATCTATTTGTACCTACACTGTGAAAATAAAGATCGATGTTTTTCTTAATTGGCACCCACATATGCATTGAGTCTATCTCCAGTAGCAATGTGTCTAGAGGAGTTGATACCAACAAACAGTCCCAACTTTTTCATATATTCCAAGCTCATCAGAACAGCTCTAGTAGTTTCTACACTGCTTGTTGGTCTTTCAGTTCCCTTTTTCGGTAAGTTAATCTTCTTCTTTCCTCGTTTTTTTTTATCAGTTTTAGTGCTAAGAGAAGGTCTAAAACATTTTGTCAACTGTCTCAAGAACTAGTGCATAAATCAAACAGATAAGAGGGAAATATGGTAAGGATTCATAAGTAAATTTATTGAACAAAGGTTTCTGTCCCTCATCCTCCCATCTTTCTTTATGGTCTGTTACTCCCTAGCTAGTTACAAATTTCATTAACCCATTAGCTTTTCCAAATCATTTTACTATTTGCATTGTTGGATTATGTTTTACTATGAATTGCATATACTTTTTTGCAGGTTTGGTGATGTCATTGACTGGATCTTTACTCACAATGTTTGTGGTAAGTGCCCTTTAGTTCATCTGTTTTTTTTGTTCCAAGAGTTAGTAACCACAGTTTTCATTTAAATGTGTTCAATCTTGGATGCAGTCCTTGATTCTTCCCGCTGCTTGTTTCCTAAGCATAAGGGGTGGCAGAATCACGCGCTTTCAGGTATGCTGTATGCTTATTACCTCTTCACAATAATACTAAATGCAAGTTAGAGAAATTTGAGCACATTTTTTTCATTAAACTAGCTTTCAGCAGCCAAATGGCTAGAATACACGGCAAAACATCCTTGTAATGTTACAATATAGACATTTAGTTTGTCCAGATGAATGTCAAAACTTCTCCACCACTATAGAAAGTGGGGGTTTTTACACATAATTATTGAATATGGAAACATAATAGGTTTAAATGTTTTTTTATCCGTGATATATAACCAAATTTTACGTTTGATCCCAGACAAATTTTTTCTTCGTATCTGCTTCCTGATAGTTAAGTGATGATATGTCCGTTAAATATTTGACAACACGATTTGTGTCATCTCAAAAACCGTCAGTATTTATTTCAAAATCAAATATAAATTTATGGTGGTTAGAAACCGTCAGAATCAATTAAAGTAAAAAATATATAAATTCATCAACCCTTCACCTACCTTATTCTCCCTTCAACATTCATCTTCTAAAATAGATCTCATTTATATATATATATATATATATATATATATATATATATATAAAAGAAACAGACCTTTATTCACTCATTAACATTTAACACCATACACCATTCCCGTTCTTTATTCACCAAAACACTAGGGAACATCAACAATAAAACTAGCCAGAAACTCCCACAACCACAACAACGACCATGACCTTCTTTCTCCGAACAACCTCCGCCACTGACGTCGCCCCTTCCTCCACCTCACTCACGCCAGAACCCTAGACGACGACAACAACAACAACCAAAAGAAGGAAGAATCGATAAAGAAGAGGGAGGATTTGCAATTCTTTGTGAAGGGGATTGAGGCGGGCCGCCGCAATGTGGCGATACTATTCATCCTGGTGAGCTTCCCTCTCCGCCACATACAGATGGGTGATCCTCATTTTCCTTGTAGTGTACTGTTAACTCGTTGGCAAGTGCACCAATTTATCACAAGTAGTAAAGTACTCGAAATTTCAAATATCGAATCCACAAGGACTTTATTTGTATTTAGATTGATGCAAACCCAACTTACAAGCAAGAGATAAGAAATTTAAATGTAAAATTTAAATAAAGTACGAGAGAGAAAGGATAAGAAATTTAAAATAAAATTTTAAGAGGTAAGATAAAAATTAAAGAGATATAAGAGATTAAAGTAAAAGATAAGAAATGTAGAAGATAAAATAAATAAGATAAGAAAAGTAAAAGATAAAGATAATGATAAAAGGATGAATTCAGAATGTGATAATGTTGGGACCTAGTATGCCTTATTTGCCTAAGATGCATTATTTTAGATTTTTCTCTATTAATTAGGTGAATTTTTCCTACCCACATCTATTAGAATACTTGTCCCTAATATCTCATGATGACAAATTTATCTTACCTATCTTTCTGCCAAATGTCTTTGCAAAGACTCAATAGATAAAATGCATGAAGTTCTAATTCTAGATGTTTGCTTTGATACATGAGCATAATGCAATCACTCTATGTCTAGCAATGATTTATTAAGATACCCCTTCCTTTGAGTTCTATTAGAAATTACTCTCTTTCGAGCGACTAATCCCTAAAATTGATGCGTATAAAACCTTCCTTGTATTTTTAATAAGGATTATCCTTTTTCGAGCGCCTAACTCTTAGAGATGAAGCAAGGATGAATGATACATGAAATTAAAATAAGAAAGGATAATAGAAAAGAAAACACTTGTTTACATTAATAGAAGCATACAATACATCTTTTGGCTTTTTAAGCTTGTCAAACCCTAACTAAGGAGGTTTAGCCTCTCATTGTCATGAGAAACTTTACAATTTAGGAGTTGATGTGGATAGAAGAAGAGAGATGGATAGAGGAGGAGAAGGGGATAATAGACATAGATAGAGGGTTTCCCTTATTAGAGATGCTCAGACTTAGGATGTATTCATTAGAGAGCTATGAATCTCCGAGGCGGTATTATCCCGGTGTGTGGGTTGTGTCTTTTCCTTATGCTTCCTACTCCTTTTATTGGACTAAGGTATAACTTACTTTTCACGCTGACTTCGCGCTTAGCGTGAACTTTCACGCTAAGCACGCCTTTGGGCTTCTTTATGGGCCTTGTTCAACCTAAGTGTGAGTTGGCCCGCTTACAGAGGGTGCGTGCTAAGCCTGGATTGCATGCTAAGCGAGTTGTTCAATTCTTCCAATTTTTCTTCAAGGCTTTTTCTTCCAATTTTTGTATCAAGTTTCCTCCAAATTAAGCACTTGAAATCTTTTTCTTTTAACTTCTGCTAATCAAAAACTGCAAAGATATTAATTTATTTATTATTTCATTAAAAACAATAATAAAGTAAAGAAATTACAATCATTCTTAGCCAAAATTGACTATCAAATTTCGTAGTTATCATGTACTCGGGGGGGTCTTGGGCGTTGTTTTTGTTTCCATTGTGAACAATTTGTTGGGTAGGTTTAGCTCCGTCATTGTTTTGGTTTGGGAAGGTTTGAGGTTAGCTTCTGCTTCTTCATCCGCGACCACCATGCAAACTCGCGGTTCGACTCCATCCATTTCCTATTTCTTTCATCCATCGCTATCGAAGAACCAGTAGAGGAAGAGACAAAAAAGGAGTCGTCGCATGGGGTTACAAACCATCATAGAAATTCTTCCTTAAACATTTGATTATCAATTAACCCATAAGGAAGAAATAGAAGAGGGCAGAAGAGAGAGAGAGACAAAAAAGAAGGGTGGAATAGGATAGAGAAAGGAATTAATTTTAAATTCGATTTTGAAACATACTAACAGTTTTTGAGGCACCACAAATCGCGTTATCAAAAATTTAATGGACACATCATCACTTAATTGACGACGGGGATCTAAAACAAAAGTTTACAAATATCATGGAGTAAATGCGAAGGAAAAATTTATCAGAGATCAAACGCAAAATTCGAGTATATATAAGGAATCAAAAACATATTTAAGTGAACATAATATTATCTCATCAAATTTAACTAAATTACTTGAGGCTTTGTAAACATACCATGTTGATTCAATGCAACTTAATGGAAAAATAAATAACGAAAAACAACAATTTGAATTGTAACATGTTGTGTTGATATCAATACAACTTTAGAGACATGATGCACTTGGATTATGTAGCAATGCTAGACCATGAGATGTTTTTGTTACATGACCAAATATTTCCAAGTTTTCTTTGCTTGGTCTTTTTATTTATGATTTATGATTACCTCCAATGTGACTCAACGTTTGCCGCCTTATTTTTACAGGTATCACTTTGTGTTACAATTATTGCAGTAGGTGTTGTATCGAGTTGTTTTGGATCATACTCAGCCCTCTACGAGATCATTGAGGAATTGTTTAAAGCCTAGACACTGAGACATGTAGCAATCAAAGTCTAGTACATCTATTATTCTACATTTTTATTTCTCATTCCAAATGTTGAGTCTTTTTTTATTGATAGTTTATTTTCCATTGTTTCTATTATTGTGGTTATTCTAGTTTTGTTTCCGCGTCATAAAAAGAAAATTTGCTCATGTTTAATGTATGAGCATAGTTAGCAATATAGCATTGCGAATGAAAACATTGATTGATGAAATAATGCATAATTGCATTAGCATTTTCTTGACCACAGATTAAACGATGTTATCTCCTCCCTCCTCTTGAAGAACAATGGATGATCTTACCTGAAGGATAAGGCTTCTACCTTTGTTGGATACAACTCATGTTTATTTCCATGATTTTGCTTTGTTTCATTGTTCTTTCTTCCTATTTTATGCAGAACATAGACATGGCTGTTTGAAGAAGGAAAAAATTTAATATCACATTAGTTAGTGTCTCATCTCATCCATTGATTTGAGGTTAGATGCTATGAAATTAGTCCCCGCACATTAAATATAATCAGAAAATGCTAGGTAGACTTAGCCTGGGAGAGCTCAAATGTACATGTGAAGAGTAATAATTTATGTCATTGAATCTAAATTTATAATTAAATTTAAGCAGGATTTTATAGTTAGCATAAATGGAATGGAGTTATTTAATATTGCTTGAATTATTTTAAAATCAATATAATAAAATACTATTTAATGAAATATTTTTATTTTTTTATTGCAGATGTTTTTACTTTTTCTTTTCTCATTTCAACTTGAAGAGCATGGGATGAAATGATAGAAAATCAAATTATTTGTTTTAAATTTTGACATCACTTTTAAAGCAATGGGATAAAAAGTTCACTTCATTATAAAATAAATTTACAAACAATAAAATATTTTTATTTCATTCTATTTATACTATTCAATTTATTTTTTTAAATGAAAAATAGATTTATTAAAAAAATAATTTTTGGCACACAAGACATGTTCAAAAATATTTGTGCAATCAAGAAATTACAAAACAAAGTATAAAATGATCAATTGTTACTAGCATCCGTAGCACCAAAAGGTAAATCCACCCACTAAAACCCGAATACATATAGTTGTTGATATTACAAAACAATATAAAATGGTCAATTCTATTTTTTTAGAAAAATAATTTAAATAAATTCAGACTTTCCTAAGTTGTTTGAACCGAAAACAAAACAAGACTTTCCTAAGCTATACTTTTATAAATAAAAAAACAAAATAGCATCTTTCATCAACTAGTTGGTTTACTAGATTAACCTCTGCCTCCTATAAAGGTGTCAAAATCAAAGGGAAGGGTATTTCCCCCATTTAAGGGGTCAAAACCTGAATATTCAAGCCATAATTCAATCATCTCCCCATTAATTCCTTGTATCAAACTCATGTCTGCATTTTGATTACAAAGCATGCTAGAAGGGTCATTAATCTAGTTGCCATTTCCTCTAGCAGCCATCAAGCGCACCACCTTGCATACTTGTTTGCAGAGACGAACCATAATTGTTGAACACATCATATGAACTTGAATAAAATGGGATGTTCCATATTTGTTGGCATCAAACTTGCTTGGATTTGCTCCTCAATGTAGTAGGGTATTGTAAAATAAAGGGACATTTAATGCCAAATTAAAAAAATGGTTAGAAACAAATATTGAATAGCAAGAATAGAAAACAAAGCAACTAACATACTCCTTTCATTTGTTTATTATTAATGAAGAAAAATGCAAGTATCCTACTTAACATACCTAATACACGTTTTCTATATTTAATTAGTATGGGTTGAAATTCATTGGTCCTCACAATAATTATGTATGAGAGTCATTAAATTCAAAGTGAAACATATGACATTTTGTGTCTCAATAAATTTCATCCTATAATACTATTAAAAAGATTGCATTAAAGTTTATGACAAAATAGTCTATTCACCGACAAGTTATATTATTATACAATGATTAGTTGATTTGATATGAATGATAAATTTGTTAGTTTCTATAATAATTATTTGAGAGTCATATCTACTATGAATTTTTGAATAATTAATAATGTAACACTATCAATGCATACACACAAAGGATGGTAACAATATTGGTGGAGGTAATAGACTTACGTGGAGGAAGATGTGCCATTGCGGAGTTAGGTTGTGATAAAACTGCAGAGTTAAGTAACCCATCAAAGGTAGGGAATGATGCAATTTCAGTCAAGTCCACATTAGAGTTAGGTTGTAGAAAAACTGCAAAGTTATGTGACCCATCAAAGTCAAAGTTAGGTTGTGATAAATCTACAGGCGCTACAAGAAAAATGACTTTTATCTACAGTCAAAATCTATCACTAGAAGTTCAAAATCCGTAGGTAGATGTATAAAGGACTTTGTCCTACAGATGTTTTTTGCGTCAACTTTGAGAGGGTATACAGTGACAACTAATAGTCTGTCACTATAGGCTTTACCTATGGATATATTTTTACCTACAGTCAAATTTAACTATCACTATAGGTAACACCTACTATTTCAAATCTGTAGGTAAAAGATATTAATTTATATCTATAATCTCTAAGTGTAGGTAAAAGTCAATTTACTTGTACCTACGGTCTTCTGTAGGTAAATGTCATATAATTTTTAAAAGCTCTTCTGTTTCAGTATTAACCCCATATGCTACCCCATTATGTCCAACAATGTGAAGAAGACGTCCCTTGTTTGCGAATGAGAGCCCACAAATCCCCCAGTATGATGGTCAGAACAATGTATTACAGACTGGCATTAATTATCATTTCAATCTCTTACGAAAGCATAAAAATCAATATATGGATGTCCACATGCAATAATATTAAGGAAATTAATTGTTTTTCAATTTGAGATAGAAGTACATAATATGCGTATTAAATGTAGATTCATATACACCATAGACGATTAATCAACCTTCTTAACGCAAATCAACCTACTTCTGTAAAATCTCCAATTTCCTCTGCCGAATTTTCTCCAAGACCAAAGAAATTGGCTTCTGAACCAGAGGAGCGGGTTTAAAAGCTGCATCTCTAGTTTCTTTTCAAAGCATGGTGAACTATTAGGATTAGTAAAAACTCAAGAGAAAAAAATGACGTAACCACAGCTCCAGAGAACAAAATAGGAGACTCTAAACCAAGGAAATGGCTGCCAATGTATGCACCAATATCACAACCGTGAGCTGGATAAGTGCCTAATGCTTACAAGTTTAATTATTAATTGCTAAAATTTGCAACTCAATTCACTTGGAGAAATAATGAAAGGATATCATTAACAACGACAAAGCCATTCATTCTAGACTTCTAGTCTTAAAAGTAATATCACTAATATGAAAGTATTTTTCAATTTTGCACCAAAAAACAATAGGAATCAGCTTTACTAATTCTTCATACATATCTAGAAACAGAGAGAAGGAGAGCGTGAAAATTCAAACTTGAGAAAAATACGTACCTTCTTCTGCTTTCCAGTGACTTTTATCCTGTTGCGATCAGACTTTCCAACATTGAAATCAATGGCTGTGATTCCACCTTCATCCTTGAAAGCAATGTGGGAAGGAGCCAACCCAATTACACACAAGCTTTAAGGTAACAACAACAGTTATAGAGAATTAAAAAAAAGAAGAAAAAAAATACCAACACAATTCAATTCCAAGTAGAATCTCAAAAGAATGAATGAATAGTATATACCCATTGGCGTGGCGGTAAGCGTACTGATCGTGAGCTGGCTTCATGAAATCTGCAATTCAAATTAATTAATTAATTAATTATTCTCATCAGAATTAAGTGTTAACCGAACTAGAATCTGCAATTCAAAATATTATAATAATAATAATATTTACATTGTATTTACCTGGCATAAGAGTTTGGTTAGTTGACTCATCATTAGCTTGTTCCTCAGCATTCTCATTTTGATCAGTTTGGTTAGTTGACTTCTGGATCATGCCAGCCTCCTCATCCAAATCAAGGAGATCCAAGAAAAAATAAGAAAACTGCAAAACATCCCAGTGGAAGCAAATAGCCATATAAGTATATAGAAGGACAATATATGTATTACTCTGAATGTTTCAATTCACTGAGACATAACCAATTACTTTAGGCACATGCACGTGAAAGTTATTCCACAATACAAAGAAATACAAATATGATAGAAGGGCAGAAATGTCCACAAAAAGCTTTATGGAAGTATAAATTTAAGACAACAACAAAAGAACCAAAAGAAAATAACAAATGACCTGAACCTATTGTTAAGAATTAATTTGATTTTGAACTTTCAAAATATGCTAAGACATCATTAAAGAAACTCTAAAGATAGTAAGACATTGAATATGCTTAAGTAATTACTCATTAGAACTTAACTCATTTGATTGGTATATATATCCTATATATTGTGAGAATTTTTATAGGTATTCATTGAATATGGTTCTAAATTGTCATTCCTACGTTTTTTCTATCAGCAAATAAATAAATATTTCTAAAAATGGGGTACACGGGTACTCTAACTCACGTACAAAAAAGTTTTGGAGTAAACCAACTGAAATGGGCTCTATGACAAAAAAGTTTTCTCATCCGACTTTAGTCCTCTAATTTTTTTCTATTTTCTATTTTTTCTTTTTTAATTTTTGTTCCAATATTTTTCTCATTGACACTTCCAACTAAACAGAGTTGTCCTACATAACATTCTTTTTCCATTTTTCTTTTACCACACCCACTAAACAGACTTGTGTTTCATTGATATATTTAATGTGTATTGAAATTTAATCAATTAAAAATAAAAATATAAGTTATAAAATTTTCAAATTTTTAGTTTACTTATTATTAGTTTTTACATTTTATTTTTTATTCTTGGTCCACAGGCTAGCCTTTAAAATCGTGGACTAAATAAGGCAGGTAGGCACAAAAGAAAATGAAACCCATTTATGTCACAAACAAAGCTGGTCCAACTCATTGAAATTGAAAGCTCAATTCCTTTCTAATCCTACTACCTACCAAGTTAAATTTTTTGTGTCGATTAAAATAATCTCATGCACAATCTCCTAGCAAGCAAAACAACTATATTCTCATTTGCTGGCGCGACCACCGATTCATTCCTATCAAGTATCAACCATACTTGTCCCATAACAACACCACCATCACATTTCTCTTGAAATCACAATGAAAGCGTGAATTAATTATACGAGATTCTTTTAATTTAATCAATAATTTTAAATAATTTTATTTTCCATTATAATCCATTTCAATTTGAATTTGATAAGAATTATTTTATGTAATATATAAATGTAATCTAGACAAAATAAACATCTCTTGAAACCTCACTTTTTCTATTACAAAGATATAGACACACGTGCATTGGTTCTTTAGAAACCAGAGCCAACTTAACTCTTCCAACCTTTCGTGCATAGAAGCCAGAAAATTTAATTTTAAAATTAGAATAAATAAATAATAAAAAAACACAAACACATCTTAACTCTCAAGTTACACAGTATTTTACTGTTGATTTTTACTATGATTTTTTTATATAATATACACAAGTATACATAAAAGGACATTACGAATCTACGTCTACGATAGTATGTATTATAGTACTAATAATAAACATTTGCAATTTACGAGATCTATTTTATGTACGCTCGGTTTCACAAACAAAGCTGGATTCTTCACTCTTCTAGCATGTTTTCTTGTAAATTCCTTTTTTTCCCAAAAGTCAATTCTTCCTTATCAACAAACCCGTTTGGAAATCTAAAGCTCTACAAATATTTACTTTCAGCTATGGTGCTTAATAAGACATCAACAAAAATGATTTGCTACAAATTTGTTGGCCTCAAGGTAGCTACTATCCCTTGGAACAATCCTTTTGGAACACTAATTCCTGCCATTTTATTTTAAAGGTTTTGGCAAAAGTAAAGAGGCCAATATTTAGTGGTAGAGTAAAGCATATACAATACTTTAGTGTACTTCTTCAGTTCATTGGTCTGGAATGCATGCATTTTCATAGGTGTGGCATTGCCATTAAATCAGCTCTAGGACAATTAAAGATCATAATAATACATCATATGACAAACATTATGTCATCTCAAAATTATGACTCTCAAAGGCCGTAATTGTTATCCCTTTATCCTTCTTCATGGATATTCTAGTTACAATCATATATCCTACCACCTCACAAAACCCGAAATTTCAGAGAGAAGACTAGATCCCAAATATTGAAAGCGGTAATCAAGATACAAAGGAACTATCTTGGAATTGAAAATAATTCATTTGTAAAAAAGATTTCAAACGTGGTAAAGATCAGTCTATACTGCTGAGTTTGACTTAATGGGTGACATCTTGTAGCTTAATGCAATAGTTTCATGCATCAAAGGGAGTTGGATATGAATACAACAATTACCTTCCACCATAGAGAAGAAAGCCAATGGCTGCACACAAAGAGAACCCTATTGCAATGCACCTGATCAGACTTAGGAGAGAATATAGTCTAACGAACTGCCTAATTGAGCTATGCTTCAGCTAGGCCTAGCTTGATTCACTTCTACATAGAGAAGGCAGAGGAATCAAAGGAAGCTATGAGGGTGGGAGTCACTTGTCAATGTAAACAAGCATGTTAACAAATCTAGGATGCCAACATAGAGGAAGCAAAATAATTCAGTTTGATGTTTCAAGGTAAAATAGAAAAAATTTGAATCTAGTTTGTTATTATTAAATGCTTGCATATTGCTCACTTAGAATTTAGAAACCAATATTATTATCTATTCCCTATTCCTTCATATCTCTACAACCATAACCTAGTTGTACAACTATACTACTATATCCTATTATTGGATATCACACAAAATTTTCCTTCTAGCCACCATATAGTGAATCACAACCAAAGTCAAACATCATTCAATAGTTGATCACATACATAAACTTTGTAAACAGTAGAATTTTCACCTGAACAACATAAACCACAATATTAATCGTATAGAAACTTGGTTTCAACCCATTAGTTGATACAACATGTGCTTGCAAAAGCATTTAACACCGAGGTGGTAATTAGCCCATCAAAACCAATCAGCAAAACACACTGCCATGGAAGAAAAAAATCATAGGAGGCAAACCAACCATGTAGAAGCAAATGCACCACAAATCAAACTAGCCTGGTAATAAATCTCAGCCTAGAACAGGACCAAAAGTGCATATGTTGTAAAGAAAGCAAGACTCGACATGTCAAGCAAGATGTGTTGAACAATCTACAAACACAAGCAAACGCAGTGAGTGAGTATAAGTGTGAGTCTAACCACATTCTGTAATTAGAAAATAATAAACAACTAATCTTATGTTAAGAAAAAATTACTCATATTAAATGTTACATTCTATTCCCTATACTCCAATACCTCTAGCTTTAACCTCTGCACGTTCTGATAGAAGATAAAAACTACATACCGAACTGCAAAATTAAAAAGAGTGCACAATCCCTGAACAAAACATCACATTATTAAGCAGTTACTACACAAATAATTTTAAAAAGTAAAATAACAAAAGGTTTGAACGATACAAACCCCTCACCAAAATATTGATAAGGTGAAAGACCACTCTCAATTGTATCCAAGCCAGTTGAACCTAAAGTTCAATCAAAATAAAAAAATTATAAAAGAAAATCGAATAAACAAAAATAAAACCCTAATTTGGAATTGAAAGAGTACGCGACGCAGCGATACCAAAGCTACGGCGGCCACGATACCGTAGAGTACGACGAGAGTGTAGGAAATACAATCCTGCCACGCTGGAGAGTCATCGATTTCGTGCCACCAGCTGGAGGCGTCAGTGAGCTCGACGGCGGCCACCAACATGACCTCCACCACCATCGACGGCACGCCCTCGCTGCCCATTCTTGAATAGACGATTCTTAGCACGCGTGGCGCCGAGAGTGAATGAAGGAACAGACGAACGATAGAGGGAAGAGAAAAACATAGGTATGATGAGGAGCTAGGCTTGTGTGTGTGGTGATAACTTAGATTCGATTAAGTTTAGGGAAAGGAAAGCAAACAAAGAAAGCCAATCAAGAGAGAGGATGAGAAGGAAGATGGTAATCTTATAAGTAATCTATATTTTTCTTTATATGTTATTTTTTTATTTTTTTATCTTTTATAACTTCTTAATTATCTTTTTATCTTGAAATGAATATACATTATCATTATCAGTCTCTCTAAATTCAACTTTCTTCTGGTATAACTTCTTAATTATCTTTTTATTTTCTTTGTATTTTTTATGGGATTTTACTTGCATGTTGATGTGCCATCATTTTCTTCTATTTTCTAAACCCTTTTTGCACCATTTTAATTATTGATTGGTCTTAATTGTCAATTAATTAGGCAGTTTTATTATTTGGGCTCATTTAGCTAATTTGATGTTTTTAATCTAATTTCAGGAATTAATGAAACATTGGGCTTAATCCGGATTTTGGTTGTGGACTTGAAGAGGGCAAATAAAGCAGCGCTTACCGTAGTTAATTTTTAATTAGGAAATTTCGCAATTTTATTTTATGTTGTTCAGTGTTTATTTCGTTTTGGGCCAGAGTATTGTAATAGGGCCTAGTGACTTTGAGTGACTCTTTTAAATAGCTGCCTTGGGATTCGTGCAGGGCATTCTATTCTGTTATGCTATTCATTATTCAGAGCTTTGTTTTAGGGTTTTCATTTTTCTGTTTTGATGCTTCTGAGTTCGTAATGCAATTTTACATTTTCTGCTTCTAATTACAATTTCGTTCTTGCTTCTTCTTCTACTCTCATTTACGTTTCTGTTCCATTTTACATTTCTGTTCGTTTACGTTTCTGTTCATTTACGTTTCCGTTCATTTACGTTTCTGCTTCATGTTTCAATTGCGTTTTCTGTTTGAATCCATGGAAGGCTAGATTTTCTGGTGTTGTTTCCTTTTGAGGACGAAGCCCAACTCTCTTTGAGGTTTCGCTTGTAATGTGGTTTCCTGGCAGTTCTCCCTTCACCAGTATCCCAAATTCGTGAATATTAATCAGTGCACGCTTCGTGTTCGATTAATTGCCTCTGAGCCTAACTTGCGTTCATGCTTAATGGACGAAGGGCTAACTGGTGAATGTGGTGCCTAATCACGTATTGAAAATCCTAAGTTGATTTTCGCTTAGTAAATTGAAATAGGGTTGGATTAAGTGGTTGACTGTTAGGGACGAATTCTCCAACCCAGGATAAGAGAATGGCTTCTGAATCAGAGGAAACAACCCGTTTTTAATATTAGTAGTTTCGTATTCCAGTTTACTTGTTCTGCTCTTTAATCACAAAACAAACAAACCCCCCCAATCGTTACGGTTACTGCAAGTATATTATGAACATTTGGTTTGTCACTGCTCGTTGGGAAACGACCTAGGATCACTTCCTAGTTACTGCATTTTCATGTTTATTTGATTCGGGTATGGCCTCGATCACATGTATTTGTGGGTAGAAACTTTTTAAATTTTATCTACATCAATAAACCGAAGGTACAAGTTTTATAGGATTTGATCAGCAACAAGTAATCAAGTAATCGTAGGTATATGTTTTTTGAAATTCTTACAACACTGGACATTTGTAAGTAGAAGTTATTTTAGGTTCTACCTACATCAAATCAATAATAGTAGGTAAAAATCTCTGAACTTTACCTATAACAAACAAACAAGTGTAGGTATAAGTATTTTTTGACTTTTACTTATGATAAGTTATATGTGTAGGCAAAAATTTTCGTAGGTATATGTCATTATTCTTGTAGTGTGTAGGTATAAGTTTTTTAAAATTTTGCCTACACTGTGCTTTTGTAGGTAGTAATTCTTTTGAGTTTTACCACAATTTTTTTGGAGTTTTACCTACACAACATAGTTGTAGGTAGAAGTATTTTTTTTAATTTTAATGAATTTGCCTACACCAAATAATGGTTGGTACAAGTGATTGAGTTTTACCTACATTAGTTAGTTGTAGGTAAAAGTATTTTTGAGATCTACCTACACTAATTTATGTCTGTAGCAAAAAAGTGTCCGTAGGCATAGGTTATTTTTCTTGTAGTGAGGGTTATGTAATTCATCAAAGGTAACGGGTGATGCAAATGCAGTTAAGCTCCTATTAGAGTTGGGATGTGATGAAACTGCAAGGTTATGTGACCCCGTAAAAAATAGAGTTAGGTTGTGATAAAATTGCAGGGTTATGTAACCCATCAAAGGTAGGGAATGATGATGGAATTGTAGTTAAGCCCATGTTAGAGTTGGCTTGTGATGAAAGTGTAGGGTTGTGTGAACCATCAAAGGTAGAGAGTGGTACACTTGAAGTTAAGCCCATTATTTGCCTCTGTTCTTCCAAAAATATGTTGAGTAGAAGCATTTTATGCTTCCATGCCATGTTTGCATAATAACCTTTAAAGAACTCTTGGTTTGCTTCCTCAAGCTCTTGCCAAACTGAAAAAATAAGGAAAAATGGAACTTAGAAATATAGAACACCAAATGATGGGTGCAAGGTTCATGGTTGTTGGCTTTTGAAGCCAATATGCCCAATCACCCACACTATGCTAAAAAGTATATTAAGAAAACCCAAAATTAAACACATCCCAAATTAATAAGAAGAAGTCATAGTTTAACACATGATCACCATCAATCTAAGGCATAACCACCATGGGAACATGGTAATAATGAAATAAAAAAGAAAAAAACTGAAGTAGTACCATTTCGATTATCAGGCACCTAAATGCCTAATCATAAGAATTTGTCATAATTTTACCATTCTTCTCTGCCACTGTTATAGAAATACTAATATAAAATAAATTCAATGGGCATACTGAACAAACATGAACAAGACTACAAGCCCTAAAGAAAACAAGTCTCCTTCAAACTATCAGGTCCTATGACATTTTAACACAATTGTTGCCTATAAAGGTAGCTCAATATACACAAAAGGGTCATGTAAAATCTAATGAACAACCAATTTAGCCAAATGACAATGCCCCTACATATGAACCCTTCGGAAGGTGAAAACATTTTGGTTATGCTACACTTCATGCCATAAAGCATAAACCCACAAACTCCATTATTAAGTCCAAGCAATGTGCCAAAGCCTCTTAGATATTTAGATAATCCAAGACAGAAATTGAATGTCTTCACCTTTTAAAAGATTAAATATAAAATATTGCTAGGGAGGAAAAAGAAAATACAACTAAACAGAGGATATATGATTTCCAATATATAAGATAGGATATTCCCTTTGAAAATGTAAAAAAAAAAAGAGAGAGATGTGAACATAATCTAATCCTGCTATATATGGAAAGGCAAAAAGACTCCCTAGAAAATGATGCTAACAACTCCACCAACCATTTTATAAGAAAAAAATAACTTTATTAATTTCTTATTTATCAATTTTTGGTCAAATTAAGCTTTTCTTGTGTATGATATAAGGGTAGGTGATGTGCCATCATTTTCTTCTATTTTCTAAACCCTTTTTGCACCATTTTAATTATTGATTGGTCTTAATTGTCAATTAATTAGGCAGTTTTATTATTTGGGCTCATTTAGCTAATTTGATATTTTTAATCTAATTTCAGGAATTAATGAAACATTGGGCTTAATCCGGATTTTGGTTGTGGACTTGAAGAGGGCAAATAAAGCAGCGCTTACCTTAGTTAATTTCTAATTAGGAAATTTTGCAATTTTATTTTATGTTGTTCAGTGTTTATTTCGTTTTGGGCCAGAGTATTGTAATAGGGCCCAGTGACTTTGAGTGACTCTTTTTAAATAGATGCCTTGGGATTCGTACAGGGCATTCTATTCTGCTATGCTATTTTCATTATTCAGAGCTTTGGTTTTAGGTTTTCACGTTTTTCTGTTCCCTTGTTACAGTTTTCGTTCTTAATGCAAATTTCCGTTTTCTGCTTCTAATTACGAGTTCATTCTTGCTTCTTCTTCTACTTTCATTTACATTTCTGTTCATTTATGTTTCTGCTTCATGTTTCATTTGCGTTTTCTGTTTGAATCCATGGAAGGCTAGATTTTCTGGTGTTGTTTCCTTTTGAGGACGAAGCCCAACTCTCTTTGAGGTTTCGTTTGTAATGTGGTTTCCTGGCAGTTTTCCCTTCACCAATTATCCCAATTTCGTGAATATTAATCAGTGCATGCTTCGTGTTCGATTAATTGCCTCTGAGCCTAACTTGCGTTCATGCTTAATGGACGAAGGGCTAACTGGTGTATGTGGTGCCTAATCACGTATTGAAAACCCTAAGTTGATTTTCGCTTAGTAAATTGAAATAGGGTTGGATTAAGTGGTTGACTGTTAGGGACGAATTCTCCATAACCCAGGATAAGAGAGCGGCTTCTGAATCAGAGGAAACAACCCGTTTTTAATATTAGTAGTTTCGTATTCCATTTTATTTGTTTTGCTCTTTAATTACCAAACAACCAAAACCCCCCATCGTTACTGTTACTGCAAGTATATTATGAACATTTGGCTTGTCACTGCTCGTTGGGAAACGACCTAGGATCACTTCCTAGTTACTGCATTTTCATGTTTATTTGATTCGGGTACGGCCTCGACCAAATTTGGTGCCGTTGCTGGGGAGCAGTGTCCAAAGGTTGATAATAGCTAGCTAGTGTTGTGTGTTTAATCCTTTCGTGTTTTATGTTTAATTGTTAGTATTGTGTTAGTATGTGTGTTAGTGTTGTTTAGTGTCCTGGTATTTTGTTTAAGGTGTGTTCTGTTTCAGTTTTTCCATTAAGTGTTTCCCCTGTTTCAGTCTTGTGTGTTTTGCTATGAAGATTGTGCTTGCGGCAAAAACAGAGTAGTAGTAGAAATCAATTAGAGACGGATTTTAGCGACCACCCATGCTGAATTATTTGAGATTTTTTGTTTTGGTAGCTAGGGTTGTTATTTTTGGCTGAATTTTTTTGTGGTAACTTCTTTTAATCCATATTTTGTCGGAAAAATAGCTAGAGCCTTATTTTTGGTCAGATTTGAAAGTTCCAAAAAACTAGCAAATTTTGTGTTTGTCAAAACTTCAAACGGCCATAACTTTTGCTCCGGTTATCAGAATCGCAATTATTATATATGCATTTGGGGTAGAAAAAAATTTCCTACGCTGTGGCAGCCGGCCTATGGCCAGCTGAGGTCTCCATCGTAAAAAAAAAAAAGCGATTCTGTCAAAAGTTTTTTATTTTTCAAGTTTTATTCACTTATTTTTCTTAACCTACCAATTTTAGCTTTCATAGTTAGACTTTGAATTTTTGTTTGAAATTTTTTGTGCTATCTTCTCATCATTTTATAAGGTTGCTCACAAAATTTCAAGTCATTTGGATATCATTTGAGGGTAGTTGTAGTTCAAACCTACACCTTTATTTACATGACAAGGCAACTAGTTGTGTGCATGCTGAATGTAGTGTATGACTAGAGGCAATCCATCTGACTTACAACCCTTTGATCCTGAGATAGATAGGACATTTCATAGATTAGTTAGGCATCATTTTATACCTTTTGATCATTCTGAGCATTCCATAACTGGTGAATCTGTGCATTCTGTTATTGGTGATTTTGAACATCCTGATCTTGAGCATTATAATTTTGAGCATTTTGATTCTGAGCATTCTGATTTTGCACATTCTGAGAACATGGCACAACCTCCACCTCGTGAGAGGACTCTAAGGGAAATGGCTGCACCTGATTTCACCTATGAAAGCTTGTGCATCCAATACCCTGATGAGGATGTCCCATATGTTCTTAAAACTAGACTGATTCATTTGCTTCCAAAGTTTCATGGCCTTGCAGGTGAAGACCCGCACAAACATTTGAAAGAATTTCACATTGTCTGCTCCACCATGAAACCCCAAGATGTCCAAGAGGATCACATATTTCGGAAGGCTTTTCCTCATTCATTAGAGGGAATGGCAAAGGACTGGCTGTATTACCTTGCTCCAAGGTCCATCACGAGCTGGGATGACCTTAAGAGAGTATTCTTAGAAAAAAATTTCCCTGCTTCCAGGACCACAGCCATCAGGAAGGATATCTCAGGTATTAGACAACTCAGTGGAGAGAGCCTGTATGAGTACTGGGAGAGATTTAAGAAACTATGTGCCAGTTGCCCCCACCATCAGATTTCAGAACAGCTTCTTCTCCAATATTTTTATGAAGGACTCAGTAATATGGAGAGAAGTATGATAGATGCTGCCAGTGGTGGAGCCCTTGGAGACATGACTCCTGTTGAAGCCAGAAATTTAATTGAGAAGATGGCCTCCAACTCCCAGCAGTTTAGCCCCAGAAATGATGCCATAGTCATTAGAGGAGTGCATGAGGTAGCTACAAACCCATCTGCATCATCTGAAACTAAGAAGCTTGAAGGAAAACTGGATGCGTTGGTCAACTTGGTAACCCAGCTGGCCTTGAATCAGAAATCTGTACCTGTTGCAAGGGTTTGTGGTTTGTGCTCCTCTGCTGACCACCATACAAACCTTTGCCCTTCCATGCAGCAACCTGGAGCAATTGAGCAGCCTGAAGCTTATGCTGCAAATATTTACAATAGACCTCCTCAACCTCAGTAGCAAAATCAACCACAGCAGAGCAATTATGACCTTTCCAGCAACAGATACAACCCTGGATGGAGGAATCACCCTAACCTCAGGTGGTCCAACCCTCAGCAACAACAACAGCAGCCTGCTCCTTCCTTCCAAAATGTTGCTGGCCCAAGCAGACCATACGTTCCTCCACCAATCCAACAACAACAACAACCCCAGAAACAGCCAACAGTTGAGGCCCCTCCACAACATTCCCTCGAAGAACTTGTGAGGCAAATGACTATGCAGAACATGCAGTTTCAGCAAGAGACCAGAGCCTCCATTCAGAGCTTAACCAATCAGATGGGACAATTAGCTACCCAATTGAATCAACAACAGTCCCAGAATTCTGACAAGCTGTCTTCTCAAGCTGTCCAAAATCCCAAAAATGTCAGTGCCATTTCATTGAGGTCGGGAAAGCAGTGTCAAGGACCTCAACCCGTAGCACCTTCCTCATCTGCAAATGAACCTGCCAAACTTCACTCTATTCCAGAAAAAGGTGATGACAAAAATCTACCTAACAATTTCTGTGCAGGTGAATCTTCTTCCACAGGTAATTCTGATTTGTAGAAGCAGCACATTCCCCCTCTTCCATTCCCTCCAAGAGCAGTTTCCAACAAAAAAATGGAAGAGGCAGAGAAAGAGATATTGGAAACGTTTAGAATAGAGGTAAACATACCTCTGTTGGATGCAATAAAGCAAATTCCAAGATATGCCAAATTCTTGAAGGAGCTGTGCACTAATAAGCGGAAGCTTAAAGGAAGTGAACGAATTAGCATGGGCAGAAATGTCTCCGCATTGATTGGTAAATCTGTTCCTCAAATTCCTGAAAAATGCAAAGATCCAGGTACATTCAGCATACCTTGTATTATAGGGAATAGTAAGTTTGACAATGCCATGCTAGATTTAGGAGCCTCTGTTAGTGTTATGCCTCTGTCGATTTTTAATTCTCTATCTCTAGGTCCCTTGCAGTCAACTGATGTGGTAATTCATTTAGCTAATAGAAGTGTTGCCTATCCTGTTGGTTTCATAGAAGATGTCTTAGTTAGAGTTGGTGAACTGATTTTCCCTGTTGATTTTTATATCTTGAATATGGAAGATGGATTTTCTCAAGGATCAGTTCCCATCATTCTAGGCAGACCCTTTATGAAAACTGCTAGAACTAAGATAGATGTTTATGCAGGCACACTGTCCATGGAGTTTGGTGATATAACTGTTCATTTTAATATTCTGGATGCTATGAAATACCCATCTGAAGATCTTTCTGTATTTCGTGCTGAAATAATTGACCATGTTGTTGATGAATACATGACTGATCTTTATTCTAATCTGCATGCCTCTCACTCTTCATGCATTGAGTCTGAAATTGTACTTGATCATATGTCTGAATTTGATGCTGAGAGTGAATCTGAGAGTGATATTGATTGCATGCCTGGTGGTGGTGTTTTACCTCTTGAGATTGATTTTATAGAGTCAGATAGGACTAACCATGTTTCAGGAAGTACACATACCTCTGACTTTCTTTATGAGGTAAAGGCTGAGAAACCATCTCCTTCTACCACTGTCCAGCCGACCACACCAGAATTGAAGCCTCTGCCATCAAATTTAAAATACACTTACTTGGATGATAGCAAGAGTTTTCCAGTGATTATATCTGCCTCCCTTGCTGATGAGCAAGAGGAGAAGTTGTTGTCAGTTCTCAAGAAGCATAAGAAGGCTATAGGCTGGACCCTGGCAGACATTCCTGGTATTAGCCCATCCACATGTATGCATCGAATAAATTTAGAGGATGGAGCTAAACCAGTAAGACAACCACAGAGAAGACTCAACCCGGTGATTCTTGATGTAGTGAAGAAGGAGATAACCAAGCTTTTGCAAGCTGGAATCATTTATCCTATCTCCGATAGCTAATGGGTGAGTCCCGTCCAGGTAGTCCCGAAAAAGACTGGCCTCACAGTGATCAGAAATGAGAAGGAGGAGTTGATTCCTACTCGGGTGCAGAACAGTTGGAGAGTCTGCATTGACTATAGGAGGCTGAACCAGGTTACCAAAAAAGACCATTTCCCCTACCATTCATTGACCAGATGCTTGAATGCCTGGCAGGTAAATCCCACTATTGTTTCCTTGATGGTTTTTCTGGTTATATGCAAATTACTATTGCTCCTGAGGATCAGGAAAAGACCACATTCACCTGCCCCTTCGACACTTTTGCTTATAGAATGATGCCTTTCGGCCTGTGCAATGCCCCTGGTACCTTCCAGCGGTGCATGATTAGTATTTTCAGTGATTTTTTAGAAAATTGCATAGAGGTGTTTATGGATGATTTCACTGTATATGGATCCTCTTTTGATGGTTGTTTGAATAGTTTGGAAAAAGTTTTGAATAGATGCATTGAAACTAACCTTGTTCTAAATTTTGAAAAATGTCATTTTATGGTTGAGCAAGGTATAGTTTTAGGCCACATTATTTCCAATAAGGGTATTGAAGTAGATCCTGCAAAAATTTCTGTTATTTCACAATTGCCTTACCCCTCTTGTGTGCGAGAGGTGCGATCTTTTCTTGGTCATGCAGGATTCTACAGGCGTTTTATAAGGGATTTTAGCAAAGTAGCCCTTCCACTGTCCAACTTGTTGCAAAAGGAGGTGGAGTTTGACTTTAATGACAGATGCAAAGAGGCTTTTGATTGCCTCAAAAGTGCGTTGACTAACACCCCCATCATCCAGGCACCCGATTGGACAGCCCCTTTTGAGCTTATGTGTGATGCATCAAATTATGCATTGGGGGCTGTCCTTGCTCAGAAAATTGATAAATTGCCCAGGGTGATATATTATGCTTCTAGGACTTTAGATGCTGCCCAAGCAAATTATACTACTACTGAGAAAGAGCTTCTAGCCATAGTTTTTGCTCTTGAAAAATTTCGATCTTATTTGCTTGGTACTCGCATTATTGTTTATACTGACCATGCAACTCTAAAGTACTTGTTGAAGAAGGCTGATTCTAAGCCTAGGTTGATCCGATGGATGCTCTGGCTCCAAGAGTTTGACTTGGAGATCCGTGATAGGAGCGGAGCACAAAATCTAGTTGTTGATCATTTGAGTCGGATCGAACGTGTCTCTGATGCAGATTCACCTATTCGGGATGATTTCCCGGATGATCATTTGTATATATTGTATAGTATTTCTGACTCTCTTTCTACTCCCTGGTTTGCTAACATTGTCAATTTTTTAGTTGCCTCTATTTTTCCTCCCTTAGCATCTAAGGCCCAAAAAGATAAGATTAAAAGTGATGCTAAGCATTTTATTTGGGATGACCCCTACTTGTGGAAATTGTGCAGTGATCAGGTCATTAGACGGTGCATTCCAGATCATGAGACTGACTCAGTCCTGCAGTTCTGTCATTCTTCCGCACCGGGAGGTCATCTGGGTGTTCAAAGGACAGCTCGCAAAGTGCTTGATTGTGGTTTTTATTGGCCCACCATCTTTAAAGATGCATGGAAGATCTGCAGCACTTGTGAGCAGTGTCAGAGAGCAGGAAATACACTTACATGGCGACAACAAATGCCTCAGCAACCTATGCTATTCTGTGAGGTGTTTGATGTCTGGGGTATAGATTTCATGGGTCATTTTCCTGTCTCTTTTGGTTATGTTTACATTCTCCTTGCAGTTGATTATGTTTCAAAATGGGTGGAAGCCAAGCCCACTAGAACTAATGATGCTAAAGTTGTCGCAGACTTTGTCAGGTCTAATCTGTTTTGCAGGTTTGGAGTACCTAAAGCAATTGTTAGTGATCAAGGAACCCATTTTTGCAACAGGACAATGCATGCCCTGCTTAAAAAGTACGGGGTGGTACACAGGGTATCCACACCATACCACCCCCAGACTAATGGACAGGCAGAAATTTCTAACAGGGAAATCAAGAGAATTCTAGAGAAGATTGTGCAGCCAAGCAGGAAAGATTGGAGTACCAGGCTTGATGATGCTCTCTGGGCACATCGGACTTCCTACAAAGCACCCATAGGAATGTCTCCTTATCGGGTTGTCTTTGGAAAGGCATGTCATCTTCCAGTGGAAATTGAGCACAAAGCATACTGGGCAGTGAAGACTTGCAACTTCTCTATGGATCAAGCTGGCGAGGAAAGGAAGTTGCAACTGAGTGAGTTAGATGAAATCCGCCTAGAAGCCTACGAGAATGCCAAGTTCTACAAAGAAAAGACCAAGAAGTTCCATGATAGCATGATAGTTAAAAAAGACTTCGTGGTTGGGCAAAAAGTGTTATTGTATAATTCTAGGCTTGGACTCAGGAGTGGTAAGTTGAGGTCTAAGTGGATTGGTCCTTTTGTTGTTACTAATGTTTTTCCTTATGGTACAGTTAAGATCAAAAGCGACTCCACAAACAAAAGCTTCAAGGTCAACGGACATCGACTTAAGCCATTCCTCACGAACCCTTCTTTAGTGGACGTAGTGGTGGAAGAGACTTCCCTACTCCACCCTACTCTTCCTCCACCATGACTTAGGGAGTTTTTTCTTTTCCTATCTCCTTCTTTGCTTTTATTACACTTGTCCGCTTCTCTTTGATGATTTAATTGTTTTTAATCTTTTAATTGTGCTACATTGAGGACAATGTGTTGTTTAAGTATGGGGGGGGGGGGGAGTGTTCTTTGGTTTTGCTAGTTTTGATGGTTTTGTTAATTTGTTAGTTGTGTTAATTTGTTAATGTTGTTAGTTTCGTCGGATTTTCAGTTTAATATTTTGGGTCAATTTCGTGTGCACGTACGACTTTGCATGTTTTTCTTTGAATTATAGGATAGGTTCAAGAAATGGGTAATTGTTTTGAAAATAAAAGTTCTTGACATTTTGTGACTTGAAATCCTTGATTCTTCTCTACATGTCATGATAGTTTTGAAAGCTCAATTTGAAAGTGATGGTTTTACCTTTGTGAGAATTTGAGCCATCCATCATTATAATCATTTGGTGTGTTTTGCCCCATTGATTGCTTGCACAATAGCCTTGGCTTGATTCTTGTTGATGCGTCCTAATTCACATGCATATTTGGAAATGATTAAGGCAATTTTGTTCTTATAAGCTTCTAGCCAAATGGACTTACCTTGAATTAATTCCTTTGATAGCCCTTTTGAGCCTTGTTTCCCTTTCCTTGTTTTGAAGCTCACTACAAGCCTTAAGTGAAAAACCATGATATTACCATATCCTTAAGGAATTTTGGAGCTTTGGAATTGTTTTGGGAATAAGTGTGGGGGGTTTTTGTTTCATTGGACAACTTGTTTTGTTGGCTATGCTTCATGATGTATTTTGGGCCGTACTTGATGTACATTGTATACTGGTTAAATGTTGGACATGCTGAATGAAATGTTGTTTCTCAAAGGCTAAAGAGTAAAAAAAAAAAAATTCGGAAAAAAAAAATTCGAAAAAAGAAAAAGAAAAGCAATAAAGTTGAGTGAATAAGATCTTGAGTGGCACAAGAATGATGAAACTCTTGGTTCTACTCTTCATGTTTAATTTTTATCTTTACTTCTTTTTATTTTCTTATTTTTTTCTTAATATGCACTTATTCCCCTTTGCTCCTCTATTCCTTTGGGATTTAGCCACTTATTCCATATTTCTCCATACCTTGTCCTTGGCCCCATTACAACCTTAAAAGACCTTTTGATCCTCATGTGCTTGTGTTTATGGGTTGATTGTCAATTTTAGAATCTTCCCAAGTTTATGTGGTGTTTGCTTTCATGGGTGCTTTGAGGGTAAATAGTAGCCTAGACACTTGAGAGATAGAGTGTATATCTTGTGAGGCTTTATCACTTTTCATTCTTGAGCTGATTAACTATTTTTCCATGATTGGGTTGCTTGGATGATTTTCATGAATGTCTTGACTTTTTGGATCTCCTTATGTTAGATGTTACCCATTCCTTTCATTCCTTGACGTTCATTGAGAAATATGTGAATGTTTTTGTTTGTCTCTCTTTGATATCCTTGGATTTTGTTCTTTGTTTCATTTTGCCCAGGAGTGCAAAAGGCTAAGTATGGGGGGTTTTGATGTTCCATCATTTTCTTCTATTTTCTAAACCCTTTTTGCACCATTTTAATTATTGATTGGTCTTAAATGTCAATTAATTAGGCAGTTTTATTATTTGGGCTCATTTAGCTAATTTGATGTTTTTAATCTAATTTCAGGAATTAATGAAACATTGGGCTTAATCCGGATTTTGGTTGTGGACTTGAAGAGGGCAAATAAAGCAGCGCTTACCTTAGTTAATTTCTAATTAGGAAATTTTGCAATTTTATTTTATGTTGTTCAGTGTTTATTTCGTTTTGGGCCAGAGTATTGTAATAGGGCCCAGTGACTTTGAGTGACTCTTTTTAAATAGATGCCTTGGGATTCGTGCAGGGCATTCTATTCTGCTATGCTATTTTCATTATTCAAAGCTTTGGTTTTAGGTTTTCACGTTTTTCTGTTCCCTTGTTACAGTTTTCGTTCTTAATGCAAATTTCCGTTTTCTGCTTCTAATCACGAGTTCATTCTTGCTTCTTCTTCTACTTTCATTTACGTTTCTGTTCATTTACGTTTCTGCTTCATGTTTCATTTGCGTTTTCTGTTTGAATCCATGGAAGGCTAGATTTTCTGGTGTTGTTTCCTTTTGAGGACGAAGCCCAACTCTCTTTGAGGTTTCGTTTGTAATGTGGTTTCCTGGCAGTTTTCCCTTCACCAGTTATCCCAAATTCGTGAATATTAATCAGTGCACGCTTCGTGTTCGATTAATTGCCTCTGAGCCTAACTTGCGTTCATGCTTAATGGACGAAGGGCTAACTGGTGTATGTGGTGCCTAATCACGTATTGAAAACCCTAAGTTGATTTTCGCTTAGTAAATTGAAATAGGGTTGGATTAAGTGGTTGACTGTTAGGGACGAATTCTCCATAACCTAGGATAAGAGAGTGGCTTCTGAATCAGAGGAAACAACCCGTTTTTAATATTAGTAGTTTCGTATTCCATTTTATTTGTTCTGCTCTTTAATTACCAAACAACCAAAACCCCCCATCGTTACTGTTACTGCAAGTATATTATGAACATTTGGCTTGTCACTGCTCGTTGGGAAACGACCTAAGATCACTTCCTAGTTACTGCATTTTCATGTTTATTTGATTCGGGTACGGCCTCGACCAGTAGGAGAGTACACAAACTAAACTGGTTACTTTCCCTTAATGTACTACAATTTTAAAATTATTAAAATTTGAACATAGAAAATGATAGCTATACTATAACCAAGCCCTATAATTCAAACCTTAAATGGATTTCAGGAAGTGGTGTTCATTTCAAAATGGTAAGTTTGACAATTAAAAGTAAAACATCTAAAATTAAAGAAAAAAAAATTACAAAAGTAATTTTTTTTTTGTGTTGGATACTATAGAACAAACCACAGTGCCTATTTCGGCAAAAAAGCTCTGGAGGAAGCAAGAGGAGCTACTTTTACAGAGATACCTAGGTTTTGTAAGCTTATTATTGTTAAGGTTTCTTCTGTAATAGCTAACTAAACACCCTAGTGTTAGTCGGTGAACAGGACTAACTTTTGTGTATAAAACTTGTGTAAATTGTATCAAAATCTTCCAATTTATGGTTATTTTGTAGTGTTATAAGTATTTTCTATTAAGTATAGGTAATAAATACTAAATACTTCCATTTTGTGTGTTTAATAATCATTTTCTCTCAATTTCAGGTTAATTAGGCAAGCTTTGAAAAGTGTTGTTTTTCACCTTCTCGCTAAGCCAATCTGTTGGCTTAGCGAGCGTCCGCTAAGCGCAACACTCATGGACTAAGTGCGAGGAAGACTCTGGAAGAAGATGAGCTATACGGGTTCGCTAAGCGCACCGCTTCATCTCACTAAGCTCACTGCTTCAGTTCACCCGCTAAGCGAGAAAGGCACGCGCTAAGCCAAAATTCACCAATGTGCACTAAGCGCACGAGCACGAACAAGGCTACCTATTTAAGCCTGAGATCAGATTTTAGAGGGTGAGTTTCGACTGGGATTCAGAGCTTTGTATGTCTAGAGTTTCTAGAGAGAGAAAGGTCCAAGTTCTAGAGAGTTTTGAAAGATTTTGCTATGTGAAGATCTGCAGAGACCAGAGCTTGAAGCAGGAGCCAGTTTGAGAGCTTGAGACGAGTTTGTGAGTGATTGTGAGATCCTAGAGGTGAAGGAGACATCCTCACCACTTGTATTTTTGAAATCTTTCATCTTGTTCTTCTCTTTGTTGTAAAAAAGGCTTCCTGGTATGGAAAGCTAAATCCTTTGTTGGATCTTCCCTGTAGGTACCTGATGTAAATATATTTCTATCTATTTAATGATGTTTTGTGTGTTCTCTATGCTATCTGCTTTTCAATCTAGTATGCCTTTACCTTGATCACGTAGATGCATGCTTTGTTAGGGTCATTCAACAGTGGAAACTGGTATGACTCTAAAGTCCTTGAGAGTACAGGGCTAAGTTGTTGTACTATCACGAGGAATCGGGGTGCGATAAGTTAGTTGTGTATGTGTGTCTTAATGCAGTCCTGATTGAGTTTAGTCCTACAAGAGGAATCTACGGATGATGCTTGATCAGGATTAGGCTAAACTATCATGAGGAATCGGGGTTTAGTATCTCAGGAGACACCATAAGAACACATGAACATTGTTAGATAGAGAATATCTTTTCAGCATCAGGCACCTATTAGGAAGGCCAACGTGTTTCTACTTGTTTTTACACATCATTTCTCTCACGTGATTTTCTTTCGTTTTGCACAGATAGTTTATACACCTGTTCATATTCACACTTATCTTTACACACCAGACATCTATTTTCTGAAATAGCTTACCAAATAACACAAGTTCCCCAAGAGTTCGATACTCGGTTCTTACCGTTTTATACTACTTGTGCGATCCGGTGCACTTGCCGGAAGCTGAACAAGTTTTTGGTGCCATTGTCGGGGAACTTCTTTTTATTTGGGAAGTTAGTTCGTCTTTAGGTGTCTATTCTTTATTTGTTATTTTTTGATTGTTTTTGTGAATATTTGTTCTTAATTCCTCTTTGTCTTTTCTTGTTAAACTGGATAACCGTTGTTCTGTTAGTATTGTATATGCATAGATCTGCCACAGGAAATTTAGTTCCTCTGGACCTAGAAATTGAGGCTACATTGCGAAGGAACAGGGCCGAGAGGACAAGGAAACTTCTCCAAGACAGAACAATTGCATCCATTCTTGAGGAGGGTATTCATTTCTCTAACTTATTATCACCTGATTCACCATCATCAAGGGAATCCACCACTCAATTACCTGAAGTCATTACCATGGCAAAAAAGCATGACCAGAGGATTACCCTTGAGGATTACTCAAGTAGTTCAGTACCACAATTTTTCACCAGCATTGCACGTCCTAAAGTGCAAGCTAACAACATCAACTACCCATATTCCTTAATTCATTTAATACAGGGGAACTTATTTCAAGGATTACCTAATGAAGACCCCTATGTACACTTGGCAACGTTCATTGAAATATGCAACACTGTTAAGATTGCTGGTGTACCTGACGAAGCTATTAGGCTCAGCCTTTTCTCATTCTCATTGGCAGGAGAAGCCAAGAGGTGGCTCCACTCAATCATGGGTAACAGTCTGAAAACCTGGGAAGAAGTTGTTGAAAAGTTCCTAAAGAAATACTTCCCAGAGTCCAAGACTGCGGAAGGGAAAGCTGCAATCTCTTCATTTCATCAGTTCCCTGATGAATCTTTGAGTGAAGCATTGGAGAGGTTCAGAGGCTTGTTGATAAGAACTCCCACTCATGGGTTTTTCGAGCCAATCCAATTGAATATGTTTATAGATTGGTTGAGACCACAAACCAAGCAACTGTTAGATGCTTCTGCAGGGGGAAAGATAAAACTGAAGACCCCGGAAGAAGCAACTGAGCTAATTGAGAACATGTCAGCTAGTGATCATGCCATTCAATGAGAAAGAACCCATCAACCCACGAAGAAAAGCTTGATAGAGCTATCATCACATGACGCTTTATTGGCACAAAACAAGTTGCTTTCTAAGCAACTTGAGATTTAACAGAAACAATCAATAAGCTACCAACTAAGTTGTCTATGGGTCAACCTACGCACTCTTCTGTTTTGTAGGTTACATGTTGTACCATCTGTGGTGAGGCTCATGAAACAGGCCAATGTATTCTCACTGAAGAAAACACTCAAGAAATTCATTATATGGGAAATCAACAACGACAAGGATATACTCAAGGAGGATTTTCAGGCTTCCAACAGGGTCCCTATAATCAACAAGGACAGTGGAGGACACACCCTGGTAACCAGTTCAACCAAGACCATAGTGGGCCTTCAAACAGGCCAATCCAAAAAGGACCTAACATATTCAAGAGGACTACTAAGCTAGAGGAGACCTTGACTCAGTTTATGCAGGTAACAATGTCAAATCATAAAAACACTGAGTCAGCACAGAAGAACCTTGAGGTCCTTGTGGGAGAACTGGCCAAGCAGATAGCTGACAAGTCATCCAACAATTTTGTGGCAAATAAAAAACATAATCGCAAGGAGGAATACAAAGTTGTGATGACAAGGAGTAAAAGGTTTGTGGAGGTAGAGGATGAGGAAAGTGTTGTGCATAAGAAGAAAACTGCTGACAAGAAAGGTACTGATTGCAAGAAAAATGAGGTAAGAGGTGAAAGTAATCAAGAAAAAGAGTAACAAATAATGGTCAAGAATAAAGAATTGAAGGACCAAGAAAAATAAAAATAAGTAGAAAAAGAAATAGAAAATGAAAAAAATGAAAAAGAGAAAAAAATAATAAGAATGCAAAGAAGAGTACAAGTGAAAAAGCTGTGGAAAAAGGTGTGAAAGTACCATATCCTGTGGTACCTTCCAAGAAGGAAAAAGATCGTCACCTGGCGAGATTTTTAGACATTTTCAGGAAAATCGAAATAACCATGCCCTTTGGAGAAGCTTTGCAGCAGATGCCACTCTACTCTAAATTCTTGAAAGATATGTTAACAAGGAAGCATAAATATATTCATTAGGAAAACATCATAGTGGAAGGAAACTACAGTGTTGTGATCCAAAAGATCCTTCCACCCAAGCATAAAGATCCTGAGAGTGTAACTATTCCTTGTTCAATTGGAGAAGTCAATGTGGGAAAAGCTCTTATTGACCTCGGAGCCAGTTTCAATTTGATGCCACTCTCCATGTCAGAAGATTGGGATAGTTGGAAATAATGCCCACTCGAATGACTTTACAATTAGTTGATCGCTCCATTACCAGGCCATATGGAGTAATTGAAGATGTGTTAGTCAGAGTAAAACATTTTATCTTCCCGGTAGACTTTGTGGTAATGGATATCTCTAAAGATATTGACATCCCTGTAATATTGGGAAGGCCATTCATGTTGATCGCAAGCTACATAGTTGATATGGGGAAGATGAAGCTGGAGCTAGGTTTTGAAGATCAGAAAATTGACTTTCATTTGTTTGTTGAAGACAAGCCTGCTCCAAAACACAATGTCTGCTTACAGGTAATGGAAGGAGGTCAAGAGGTTCTGGAAGTAAGAACCAAAACATAAGATCACCCAGTGAGGTAAAAGCGTCAAGCTAATGACGATAAAGAAGCACTTCCTGGGAGGCAACCCAATTTTAATCTCTGTTATTTTTTTTTCATGCATCTATCATGTGGAACTTGCTTTTTAATCTGTACATAGGGGAGACCTTGCCCGCTTACTCCAGATACTGCAGGCTGCCTACAGACTACAGAGGGATAGAGGCTAGCTTATGCATACCTGGCCGAGGGTTCATCTTGAACTCAAAGGGCCATCCAGGGAAAATTATCAAGAAGGATCTGACTACACTAGCTCAAGTGTGGAGTGTCCTTTCATACTCCAACTTGGCCCCCACATCACACACTTCTGACTTGACAATGGATAGAGCTAGGCTAAACTTTGGCCTAGTCTCTCCGCTTGGATATGAGCATAAGGGCACTGATCTCTGGCCAAATGACCTCTATAGCCCAGTCTAATACTTCTAGACTTGGGTTCCCTGCTCTAATCATCGCATTATGTAGAGCCATTGGGGTTGTCTCTGATAGCCTCACTTTTGAGCGCCTGAGCCCGATCATTAACTTGGGCTACATCAGGAAGAACTGTTGGAACCCCAAGGATCTAACAGTTTCTATCCGAGGGGTTAGGAGGGCGAGGGCAAGGCCAGCTGAGCTTCCTTCTACTTCTGTAGCTCCTACTCCATCATCCACTTCAGCAGCCCCTTCTGTCCCAGTTCAAATATATTCTCAGTGCTTTGAAGCCATGCTTCAGAGCATTCATTAGGGACAGATCATTTTACTACAAAGTTTACAGATGATGGCACCTCCAAACTATATTCCTTCAGTAGAGCAGTTTAATGAGATGGTAGCCTGGCCCGGGACCTAACCTTCTCTTCACAGGGAAGATGAAGGTCCCACAACCCAAGTACCTCAGCATGTGGAGGATGAGTCATCTGAGGCCATCATCCCAGAGCCATTTGTTATAAGAGAAGAGGAAGAGGAGACACAAGTGAGATAGGTAGCTGCTGCCACACCTGAGCGATCCCTTGAGGCTACTTCAGAGCCTTCTGCACAAGGGGAGGATATACCTTCAACTCAACACGCAGCAGACCCCTCCACTCCTTTTCTAGAGATGCTAGAGGACCTGACTACATCAGTCCTGGCTATGGACACTTCTCCTCCAGCTACTCTAGTATTGCATCTGATAGATGAGGAGGATGTTCAGACACAGGACACCCAAGACCAGCCATAGGAATTTTGATTCCTGATGACACTTTTTGCTTTTTGGTTTATTATTATAATTATGGTTTCAGTACATTATTTCCTTTATGTCTACATACACTGCTAGTTTTATTTATAAATAGTTGGTTTGCTTATTCTGAAGCATTTTGAATAGTTTAACTTGGTTTACAATGATATGGCAGTGAAGCACTTTTATTGACTTATGAAAATGGTTGTATACTTTTATTTTTGGAATTGAATGCTTAATTCTGATGGAGTTTGTGTTCCTTTTCATGAGTTTGAGCAAGTGTGTATGTTAGACAAAGAAAAAACAAGAATGTGAACTTGCATTTAGAATTGTTAGTCAGTAGACAGATTGATTGAGAAAGAAAAGCTTGAACCAAAACCGGGGAGAGTGTGAACTTAAATTGTGAGTGAACGACTAGCTGTGAGTAATAATCTCTGCATCAATCTCTGAATTTTAGAATGAAATGAATAAATGAGGACATGATGAAGGCCATGATTGTACATACACAAGCCTTTTGACCAAAAAGCTTACCTTGAATGACAATTATATCCTTTGCACCCTTTTTGAGTTAAATGATATTGTCAAAAATTTGAACCCTGAACTTAAATAATTATCTCCTGATACCTTGCTTAGATTATAGGAGAGCATGTGATTCAAGGCAAATTTACCCCAAATTTGTGGGAGTGGAACTAACTGGGATGCAAAGAAAGAGATAAAGAATTAGCACACACAACACACAAGTTGTCTATTAAAAAAAAAAGTGTGTTGATGCAATAAGGTCAAAAGCAAATTAAGAGGAAAAAATAGTGAGAAAGCCAATTGTATTAAAAATACCATTGGGATAAGTCTAGGATTTGTGCTCTCTTAGAATCTAAACCTTTGAATCCTAGAAAAACCAATGAATTTTTGTAGCCAAGCCTCACTACAAGGCTGAGAAAGTCCTTCTGATTCTGTTTATACATTTCTGACTTTATGGCATGAGATGAAATTCAAAGATTGGATCTCTTGTTAGTTGTTATTAATGAATAGCTTAAACACTTGTGCTTGAGTGAAACAGTAACCGTGAAACTGTGGTTTAAGCTACTTTCCTTGATATCTATCTTATGCCTAACTCCATCTAATTGTTCAGGTTACATTTTATTCTTCTCTTTGGATAACTGCATACCTTGTGAAAGACAAGTGATGAGGGCATTTTACTCCATTCTCTTATCATGCAATCAGTAACTTTTTGTTGCATACATCTTTGTACATAGTCACTGCATGTTATTGTCACTTGAGGACAAATGAGTTGTTCTCTTTTTGCTTGAGGACAAGAAAAACGGTAAATTTGGGGGAGTTGTTAGTCGATGAATACGACTAACTTTTGTGTATAAAACTTGTGTAAATTGTATCAAACTCTTCCAATTTATGGTTATTTTGTAGTGTTATAAGTATTTTCTGTTAAGTATAGGTAATAAATACTTAGTACTTCCATTTTGTGTGTTTAATGATCATGTTCTCTCAATTTTAGGTTAATTAGGCAAGCTTTGAAAGTGTTGTTTTTCACCTTCTCGCTAAGCCATTCTACTGGCTTAGCGAGCATCCGCTAAGCGCAACACTCATGGGCTAAGCACGACGAAGACTCTGGAAGAAGATAAGTTGTACAGGTTTGCTAAGCGCACCACTTCATCTCATTAAGCGCACCGCTTCAGTTCATCCGCTAAGAGAGAAAGGCACGCGCTTAGCCAAAATTCACTAATGTGCGCTAAGTGGTCCATAATTGCGCTAAGCGCACGAGCACGAACAAGGCCACCTATTTAAGCGTGAAATCAGATTTTAGAGGTGGAGTTTGGACTGGGATTCAGAGCTTTGCATGTCTAGAGTTTCTAGAGAGAGAAAGGTCCAAGTTTTAGAGAGTTTTGAGAGTTTTTGTTGTGTGAAGATCTGCAGAGACCAGAGCTTGAGACGAGTTTGTGAGTGATTGTGAGATCCTAGAGGTGAAGGAGACATCCTCACCACTTGTATTTTTGCAATCTTTCATCTTGTTCTTCTCTTTGTTGTAAAAAAGGCTTCCTAGTATGGAAAGCTAAATCCTCTGTTGGATCTTCCCTGTAGGTACCTGATGTAAATATATTTCTATCTATTTAATGATGTTTTGTGTGGTCTCTGTGCTATCTGCTTTTCACTCCAATATTCCTTTACCTTGATCACGTAGATGCATGCTTTGTTCGGGTCATTCAATAGTGGAAACTGGTCTGACTCTAAAGTCCTTGAGAGTACAGGGCTAAGTTGTCGTACTATCACGAGGAACCAGGGTGCGATAGTTAGTTGTGTATGTGTATCTTAATGCAGTCCTGGTTGAGTTTAGTCCTACAAGAGGAATCTGCGAATGATGCTTGATCAGGATTAGGCTAAACTATCATGAGGAATTGGGGTTTAGTATCTCAAGAGACACCATAAGAACACATGAGCATTGTTAGATAGAGAATATCTTTTCAGCATCAGGAACCTATTAGGAAGGCCAACGTGTTTCTACTTGTTTTTACACATCATTTCTCTCGCGTGATTTTCTTTCTTTTTTCACAGATAGTTTATACACCTATTCATATTCACACTTATCTTTACACACCAGACATCTATTTTCTGAAATAGCTTACCAAATAACACAAGTTCCCCGAGAGTTCGATACTCGGTTCTTACGGTTTTATACTACTTGTGCGATCCTGTGCACTTGTCGGAAGCCAAACACCTAGTCGAGGATTTCTAATGAACAAATGATGTAAATACTTAATATCTAATTGATTATGTTTTCTATGTTCAATGCTTAATGTTTGTATGCTTTTGGTCTGATCATCAATTTGTGTGCATAGTTAGGTGACTTTAGCATTGGGAAATGTATTGTTGCCTTAGAACTTGATTGAAGCAGGATCGAAACTTAGTCTTACGAGAGGGATCTGCGGATTAAGTTTTGGTTTTAATTATGTTGTTACAAGAGGGATCTACGGACGAAGCTTAGGCTAAATTAGGCTAAACTTTCGTAAGTTGCTTGAGCTGAGTCTAGTCTTACAAGAGGGATCTCCGGACGAAACTTAGTTTAAGTTAGTCTAAACCTAAGAGGGTCGTCAACTTGAGTCTAGTCCAACAAGAGGGATCTGAGGATGAAGCTTGGATTGATTTGGTCTGACGAGGGATCGAGGTTTAGTAATTTAGGCTACGACATAGAACACAAGAGCATGATTGATTAGAGAAATATATTTATATGCATCAGCTTGTTTATTTGAAAGACCCAACATTTCTACCTACTACTGTTACTTTTACTTACCTTGCATTTTATAGTTTTTAGCATAAAAGTTTAGTTTAAATTCTGTTTGAAATTATCAATCATACATGTTCTCTCAACAATGCTTCATTTCTGAACTTAACTTAGGCTAACATTAGTTCCTTGTGTTCGATACTCGGATTCATCCATTTTAATTTTTAAATACTTGACAATCCAGTGTGCTTTCCGGCAAACCGAATTTCCCTTGAATATATTTGTACGAAGAAAAAGTGGAACAAAAAGTAACCGCAAGGGAAATCCAACAAGTACCTACTACAAAGAATACTCAAATCCCCTCCACCTTGGAAAGGATTTGACCTCAAATCCCAAGGTTCTTCATTCTCTGGGCTCCTTCCCTCGACACCTGTAAAAAGAATAAAAACATATGTATTAGTGGTGTTGGGTATGTTAGAGTAGGGTAAGGTCTGAAAACCCCTTTCATGGACATCTTCGCATGAAGGAACATGGTTCCTCACCAACTCAATGAGTGGTGCTACAAGTATAGAAAAATATGGGACAAACCTTTTGTAAAAGTTTAAGTCATGGCAGCCCCAGATTTCCCTTATACTTGGTGGAGTGGGCCAATTAGGAATGACCTTTATTCTCTTAGGGTCCGTGGGAACCCCTTGATCACTATTTAAAAAATTAAGGAAAGTAATGTAATAAAATGTACCTTTTTCAGTATTTTCATGTTGATTATTCCTTCAAAAAAATACGACAAACCTAAGGTGTCCCATATGAGCACCTAGGTTTGTATTAAAACCAAAAATAAGAACAAACCTACCTAATGAGTCCCTATGTACATGAATCATAAAGATGTTGGGTGCATGACTGATTTTACAAAAGAGGGTTGCAACACTCAGCACATTCATCATATCACTTATTTTAGGGATTTGGTGCCTAATAATACCTATTTTGGGCACCAACAAAGCACAAGGATTTCAGCTCTTATGAACCAAACCCTCATCCAACAACTCCTTTACTTGAGGAATAACCTCAAGCCCAAGAGGTGTTGCAGTCCTAACAAGTGTCTTTTTACAAAGGAGAAGATGTGGAGGTTGTCTAAGAGGGGAAGTTTCTTTAATATTTCTCTTTATTTCAAAATGACTTTCCTTCTTAGCTAACCTCTTAGAGGAGACACTTACCTCCTTACACTCCTCCTTAACCATTAAAGGTTGTCCTTCTTCTTGGGGGTAGATTTCTTCACTAGATTCTTCCCCTTTTGCTTCTTCACTTTCACTAGAGGAAGGTGAAGTAGTAGCCTCATCTTGGATACTATAAATTTCTTGGCCCCTCATAATCATGGTTTTCTTGGTGGGACATTGAGAAGTAATGTGTCCTCTTCCAAGACATTTAAAGCACTTCATGGACCTAGTCTTTTCTTGCATACTAGCCTTAAGGGGTTGCTTTTCTATTGTCTTCCCCTTATCATCTTTGGTCTTAGAAGGTGGCACCCCTAAGATGCCTTGACCTTGGTCTTTCTTTGGATAAGAGTGAGAGCCATAAGATTTTGAAGTAGACTTCTTTTTAAGTTGTTGTTCTACCCTTATTTTCCAATCTAAGTTAGCCTCTACATTTTCCTTCCCATGGAAGTATGGGAGGTTAATGTTAGCCTCTTGAGGCTTTCTTTCCTTTTCTCTCCTATGGGAGTGAGGTCTAAGATGTGACCTATGCCTTCCTTCATAATAGTCATAAAGTTCTTCACTTAGGCTCTTGCAAGAGTTATGACTACTATAGGAGGTATGTTTTTCTTTTCTTAACTCTTTTAGTATTTTCCTTCTTTCTTCTTCCCTTATTTTCTCTTTTTCATCTTGACTTATTTCTTCCACTCTTTTTTTTTCCTTTTTTTTTCTCTCTTGTTTTTCTTTCCACAACTTAAGGGATCTCAATTCATCTAATATCTTATACAAGGGGTCCTTAGGAGTAGAACCCTCACCATTAACACTACATGAAGAATGAAGACTCTTGTTGGTTCCTAAGTTGTGGTTCTTTCTTGTTGGGGGTTTGAAAACAAAAGGTAAAAGAAACTATGGTTGAAACTAGCTGAAATAAACACTACAAGAGGTGTGAAAAATAAGATAAAAACTAATTGGTAAAAGGCAAGCTATCTAGGCGGTTTGACAATGAAAGGTAAAGGAAAAAAGCTATGAAAGTAAGCAAGAAATGTAAACTAGGCGAATCCTAAGAGTGTTTGGATGACCACATTTAAGGTTCCCAACAAAACACTCACTATCCTAAGGAAAAATTGTCTAAAATTATTACACACAAATGGAAGTAGGGTGACTTATTGGAGGCTCCCAACTTACATCCAATGAAAGGCCTTTTTGTTACAAAATTTGAAAGCAATGAAGGCAAGTAAATTGTCAATTACAAAATTACAAAAAGGTCCTCAATTTTGGTGGTTGTTCTCTCTTTGGTGATTCACTCAATTTGGAGTGCTTCTTAGTCCAATAGCTCTTAAGGTGGTTGGCCCCTTGCTTCTTGATTCAAATTCTTCAAGGGATGACACTAATCCTCATTTCCAATTCCCTATATGGCAACTCACAAACAAGGAAACAAAGAGACAAGCAATAACCAAAGACAAAAAAAAATGAAATGAAAGCTAAACCAACGAAGTTTTAACAAGATTATTTTTCAAGGATTATTCAACAATTAAAGCAATGAAAAGGACATAGAAGCAAGCTAGGACTCAAAGAGAAACTTAGAATGGCTCTAGAGTAGAGTAAAAAAAAAAAGACTCAACAAACCTCTAGTTTTGGCACTTGTTTCCCACTAATTTTCAATTGAAATTTCAGAACTAAGATTGGTATAAGATAGAAACCAATTGTAGAATAAGTTTTTAGCCAAAACAACAAGCACACTTCCCTTTCATTTTTATCCTGGATACTGATTTTTATTCCAAATTTTGTGATTTTTAGTATTTTTTACTTTTATCCAAATCACGTGGTTCTTTTTTTCTAATTCTTTTCCCGATGTGTAGAAAATTCAGTAAAAATATCAGCTCAAAATTCATAGTGACCAATTCTCAGTAATTTTTACAAGTTCGTATGTCTAATCTGCCAGCACCAACGATTTCAGACTTTGAATTTTTTTTAGCATGGAATATTGATTGCCTTGGGCTTAACCTTCCTATGTATGTTGAACTCACTAGGCTTTTTTACCACAGTTTTAGGAGTTCAATATTCACTTAGGATCAAAATTTCAGTCAGCAATTCATTCAACAAAACTCAAATTCTCAATAGACACAATCATAAGGAAACCTAAAAGTTCAAGAAAAGGTTCACAATCAAAGACTCTCTAAGAATTTTGCATGAACATGTTAAGGACTAATTAACATGAAAGATTTGACTCAAATCAAATAATAGGCTAAAATAATTTCATACACTCATGAACAAATGAGTTAGACAAGGAAACAAGAAAAATAAAATCCAGCACAACATAAGAAATCTTATGTGACAAGTTTCATGACTAGACATGACTTCTATGACAAAACTACAATAGGTGAACAAGTCACTCTAGATTTTTGAGGTTTTCTTCTACTTTAATGTTTTTAAAAGAATTTTATGGTTTAGGTTTCAGCCACAAAAAATAACAAGACAAAACTCAAAGGAACCTAAACTCAACACAATTCATGGTTCAAGAACAAGAACAAGAAATTTGAACCATAGAAAATCAAATCTAGCTTATATAGCAATTTTAATCAGTGGAAACTCTAAAGAATCATGTTAAAAACATTTAGCACAAGACATGTGAGGAGATACATGTTAAAAACATTTACTAGGGTACCCTCCCTACACTATGGAACGCTAAATACAAGGCCTAAAAACAATGAAACCCTAATCTAATATGTAAAAGATACTTATCTCATGGGCCCAAAATCTACCCTAAGTGGGCTCATGTGTCTGTACAAGTCAAACAAATTGAATTAGGACATAATCAGTTATATAAACAACATATAAGCATTAAGTTGTAAATATCCAAATAAATAAATGTATTACAATTATGCAATATGTTATATACATTACTTTGTTCATACACAGTTACATAGGAATATTCTCCCATAAGCCTTCATCATGATCATTACGATTTTCATGTACATAATCCTCTTGATTTTCACCATTTATGAAGGCATTTGTTAAGAGAAAGTCGATATCTCGCTGACATCAAGTGTTGAACCATCAATATGGTCACCGATACAAGTGGTTCTCCCTTGTAGAACCACTGACTATCTTGAGTCGTATGGATCTTGGACATAAAACACCTGTTTAGCTTGTGCTACTGTGATGAATGGGTCATCATTGTAACCAACCTTTTGAAGGTCTACTAAAGTAAATCCCATTTTGTCTTGACACTTGAAGGTCTACTTTGGTATTTCCATTAACCCACTGACACTTGAAGACAAACACTCTAAATTCATCGTAATCAAGCTTCCAAATATCTTCAATGACTCCATAGTAAGGCATGGACAGTTGAATCAGATTGTTATCAGAAGCACTACAAAAGTTATTAGAATGACCGTCAACACTCACCCCATTGTTCTGGATACTACTTTTTTCATCCTGTAACTTTATGTAGAAAGAATAGTAATTAATATCATATCCCTTCAAAGTTGGAACATTGAGATTTGGACCAATAGCTAACAATCTTAATGTCTTCGAATCATTGTCATCTACGAAGATTTTTTGTCTAAACAAGTTGATGAAAGTTCTATTGTGCTCTTACAACAACCTCAGTTTGTTCATTTTTCAGTGAGTATCTATGACATGTTTTTTGTGAGCATCTATGTACGGGATCACCTCTGCTATGTTGTTTAATACGTATAGATGAGCTTGTGATAGATGTTGGCAATCCATGGTTAAAACATTGAATCTTTGTGTTCCCCTACCTTGAATTGTGGAGTCATGACGACTTTGAGGAACCCTGACTGGTGTAGCGGTATTTATATACTTTGAACAAAATTCAATAGCTTCTTCAGCAACATATCTTTCAACAATGCTTGCTTTTGGTCGATATTGATTCTTTGTATATCCTTTCAACACCTTCATGTAGCGCTCAACCGAATACATCCAATGTAAAAAGATAGGCCCGCATAACCAAATCTCCTATACAAAATGAACAATTAAGTGACTCAAAATGTCAAAAAATGACGGCAAAAAATACATCTCCAATTCACAAAGGATGATGGAAGCCTCATTCTCCAAATTATACAACTGTTGAGGGTCAAATAACCTTGCTACAAATAGCATTAAAGAAAAAACACAAACGAGTTATGGCAAGCGTAACTTTTTTAGGCAAGATACCACAAACAGCCACTGGCAAGAGTTGTTGTATTAACACGTGACAATCATAAGATTTGAAGCCAACCAATTTCAAATCCTTAACTGACACAAGGCTTTTGATATTTGAAGAGTATCCTTATAGGACTTTAAAATTTTTGAGACAATGAAAAAAAACTTTTTTCTCTATCGTTGACATTGTGTGACATGCTAGGGGCAAATATGTTTGATCACCTCATGAAATTGGATGCAGCTGGTCTCGTATACCCATGTCAACCAAATTTTCATGACATTTTAAACCATCATTTGTCTTGCCCTTAATGTTAAGAAGGGTGCCAATCAAACTATCACACATATTTTTCTCAATATGTATAACATCCAGACAATGTTGTACACATATTGACCTTTTCTACCAAATGTTCTTTCCAGATGCATCCCTTTTTTGTGTCTTACCAAAGATAATTACGATGTCTTTCACCCAATCATAAACTTCGTGTCTAGCTAAGGGTTTAGGCACACTTTCAATCTCATTCTCTCCATTAAGTGCTTTCTTTAATCGCCGATACAGGTGATAAGGTTTCAAAAATCTTCGATGCCTTGTATATACTATCTTTTTTCCATGTTCCAGTTAGATGTAACTCGTCTTTTCCTCCCAAATAGTACATGCGTGGTGTCCTTTCACACTATATTCGCTCAAATTCCCATAATCCGGAAAGTCATTAATGGTGCAAAATATCATTGCACATAACCTGAAGGTTTGTTGAACATTCCCATCATACACATCAACCCGGTCTACCCATAATTTTCTTAAGACTTCAATCAAGGGAGTAACATAGACATCAATATCATTTCCTAGCTGTCTTGGACCTGCTATCATCATAGACAACATAATGTATTTTCACTTCATGCACAACCAAGGAGGAAGGTTGTAAAACATTAGCAAAACAGGCCATGAACTATGGCTGGTGCTCAAGTTACCAAAAGGATTCATTCCGTCTAAAGCAAGACCAAGCCTTAGGTTTCTTGGATTCTCTCCAAATTTTGGATCCAAGTGATCAATTGTCTTCCATTGTGAAAAATTAGTGGGATGTCGGAGCAAACCATCAATTATTCTGCCATCTATATGCCACCTAAGGTTTTTTGCATCGTCTGCACTAGCAAACAATCTCTTAAACCTTGGTATTATTGGAAGATACCAACAAACCTTTGTTGGATGATTGTTGTTTGTGGCTGCATCATCACTGCATTCTCCATCATTCACTTTGTAGCATGATACCGCACATGTTAGGCAGTAGCGCATTTTCACAAACTCATTTTTGTACATAATACAATTATTAGGACATGCATCAATTTTTTGGTACTCCATACCCACAGGATATAATATCTTCTTTGCCTTGTAGTGACTCTTCGGTAACATGTTATCATTAGGAAGCATACTTTTCAATAACACAAGCAACTCAGTGAAGCTTTTGTCACTCCACCTAAATCTGGCCACCAAGATCACCAAGATAACCGAGTGAAAGTTGCGCATCCCAAATACAATGGCTTCTTCGAATCTATTTGTAATTTTCATAATAAGGTGCATGAGCATGCTGAAAACGCTCTTGGCTGAGATTGCGTATCATGTCTTCCATACAATCTCCAATTTGTACATCAACCGCCTCAGTGTGAAGGGTTGCTAACATGTGTAGAAATTCACTATGTCATATCCAATTTGTGTAAGTCGGACTGAACCCCTCACATATAAGATGTGATCTCATGTCATTCAATGACTTACATCTCCCATTCACACATTTAACACATGAATAGAAATATTTTGCAGCTAATACTGGTGCATTTTGTAGGGCGAATTACAATAAATCTTCAACCCCCTTTTGATAGTCGTTGCTTATGCGAGGTGCTTTAATCCAACTTCGATTCATGTTTTGTGTTCTGTGATACTGGCTACGTTATCCCATATGCATGATAATCTCACTTTTTTCATAAAATGGTGTGGTCCTATCCCATTCAAGAATTTCCTTTTTTACATCATTCATATGTACAAGTTAAGTACGTTATGGTAAATTTGATAAAATTTCGGTAGCATTTTGCATTGGTCTCTAATTTCACGAAATGAAAGTGGTGACATGAATTGACCACGTTCAAGTATGCACCCGGAGAACAAACTGATATGCACTAAACCAAAATTTAATCAACTATAACTTAACCTATAACTATGAATTGAGTAAAACCGTGAGTGTTCCCAAATTGTCCAAAAGGACAATTCAAGATCCAATACAATGATTAATCCAAACTGTTTGAATTAATCATTGTATTGAATCTTAAACGGGAAACTAAGGATCACTCAGGATGTAGATAGTTTTAATATTAAAGAATATTCATATATGAAAAAAATGTAATATCCATATAAGTGTGATAATGACATACATACCTTGAAAGATACTTGTAACAATAACTACAAGTGCGGTGATGGCAGTGAAAATTGTATGAGTTTATGTTTAGTCAAGCAACAATGAGATAAAAATGCCTTAACTTCCTATGGCAATGAAATAGTAGTACCTACAACAAATAACAACTGCTATGAGTAGGTGAGAAAGTCAAGCAGTCATATATAATTTGTTCATGTTATTGAAAAAAATGAATAGAGACGGGAGGAGAGTCAATTATGGCTGTTGAATTGGAAACAAGTTATACCACACCTTTTTCCCATAATGGATGACATTTATAGTTAAAGACTATTCTCCAACATAAGCTGAAACTATGTAATAGAAATCTCATAAACGATGTAATACAAATCATGATAATGACCATAGGCATAAAATAAAAATGAAAGGATAACAAGATAGCCTGCAATTGTTTGTACATCAATTAAAAACACAAAATCATGTGATATTTTGACATTAATAATGTCCAAAAAAATCACAAAATCTACAATTTGTAATTTGTACTTGACTGAAATCAAACATTGATAAATGCTAAACCAAACACACACAAGTAGTTTGCATAGTTGTCTCCCAAGCAACCAACCCAAGTATTTTTAATTGCAAAGCCTCTTTAGGCTTTTACCAAGATCACTAAGAAATTGGATATGGGTAAGCTCACTAATTATCTGTCTTCTTATAAGATGCACGTGTATATACTACTTGTGCGAATCGGTACACTTGTCGACCAGCGAACAACCATGATGTCAAAAAATGAAGGAGGAAAATACTCTCCAGTTGACACAAGATAATAGCAGCGCATTTTCCAAGTCATCTAACTTTAGAGGGTCAATGACTTTGCTACATATGACATTGAAGAAAAAGCACAGGCGAGTTATGGCATGCCTGACTTTGTTAGGCAAGATGTCTTGTATCGCCATGACCAAAAGTTATTTTTATCAAAATATGGCAATCATGAGGCTTTAAGCCAACTAATTTTAGATCTTTCACATGCACAAGGCTCGTAATATTTGAAGAGTATCCTTGTGGCACTTTCACACGCCTCAGACATTGACAAAAACTTGTCTTCTCATTTCTTGACAAAGTATGACATCCTGGAGGCAAGTATATTTTCTTACCATCAGACCTTGGATGTAACTAGTCACGTATACCCATCTGAGTTAGATCTTGACGAGTATTTAAACCATCATTTGTCTTTCCTTAAATGTTAAGAAGCGTGTCAATGACATTATCACACACATTTTTTCTCAACATGCATAACATCAATACAATGTCTAACATCAAGGTTGGACCAATACAAAAAATCAAAGAATATTGACCTCTTCTTGCATATGCAGGTTTTACTTTTCAACTTCTTCTTGGTGTTTTCAAATATAGTATTGATGTCCTTAACTCGCTTAATAACCTGCTGACCAATTAAGGGTATGTTAAGACTTTTGGCAAGCTTACCAATTTTCGTTGTAGGTTTCACATCTACAAAAGAGTTCATCTCCACAGGGACTTGAGTTTACTTAATTCATTCAGATAAAGGTTATCAGTTTAATAGTTATGTATAAATTAAATCAAATGTCTTTGGTTTTGGTTTGATTAGCTATAGACAACTTAAAGTAAAAGAAAAGTAAAAATAATGGATTTACAAAAATAATGGAAATAACAGAAATACGGATATAATGGAATTCAATGCGTCGGAAATATAGAAATTGCGAAAATGATTTAAATTAATTCAAGAAAACATAGCATTGGATTTCATCATTCATACCCTTAGTATCCTAATAAGATTAACATGTATAAATCATTTTCTAACATTACTGATGCACACATAGTTATCCCTAGTCGATTCCTCGCACTTGGAACCTAAGAATATTTACTAAATATTGATCCCTCGCATACACAATAAATATCCCAGCATTACAATTATATTCTCGTGCTTTTTGCAATCAAAACGTTATACTCTATTCCTAGCAACGTAACGTAAAGAGTAAAATCATTTGGTTCAAATTGTAAGATTACTTTCCAGTCTCACTTAAAATCCAATTTCATGACACTAGTGATCAAATAGAATCAAGCATTACGAGTAGAATGAAATTACCAATAATGAGTAGAAAAGATTAATACATATATAATATCAAAAGAGATACATAGGGTACAAAGATTACATCCAATCCTTTAGAGAAACTAATCGATCATTGTGCAGAGTACAAGACTAACAAGAGAAATGACGAAGGAAGTGATCCACGGTCACAACTCTGCAGTGCCTCGGTTCCACTTTTTCTCTTATTCTTCTTCTTTTTCTACATTTTTCTCTGGTTCTTCTCTTCACCTACATGGCTATTTATAGAAAAAGCCATCTAGTGCAAGGGAAACTTGCCCAAACGAGTTGGAGCTCACCTAGGCGAGCTGCTTGCTTAGGGCTGAAGGTATCAGCTCACCCAGGCGAGTGACTTGCTTAGGGCTAAAGTTTTCTCTTTTGCCCAAGCAAGCTAGATGCTAGTCTGGGCAAATTTAGGGTCAAAAACCTTCATTAAAAGATCATTTTCCCCTTCCTTTTAGCTTTGTTTCTGGATCTAACAAACAACCATCAAAACCTACAAAATCATGGATGAATCTTTCATATTTAAACAACAATATTAGTAAATGTGAAATATATATAAACAACTAGATTTAAGGGTTGTTTATAAGAAAACTATTACAATCAAAGGATAAGTGCTAACAATTTAATCCCAAAAACAATTTAAATTTGGCACTTATTAGGGTATTGGCGCAATTTCATGCTCTTGACTTCCATTAAAAGCTTTTTTCAATCACTGGTAAGGGTGATAAGGTTTCAGAAAACATCGATGTTGAGTGTACACTGTTTTTTTCCATGTTTCAGTTGTACGTAGCTTATGTCTTCTTCATAGATAGGGAATGCATGATGGTCCTTAACATTGTTTCCACTCAAATTTCCATATGTTGGAAAGTTATTAATGATACAAAATACCATTGCACACAACTTGAATGTCTCATTTTGATTCCCATCAAACACGTCAACCCCCTCGTCCCACAACTTTCTCAAGTCTTCAATTAAGGGATTTAGATAAACATCGATGTCATTTCCTGGTTGTCTTGGCCCTGATATCATCAAAGACAAACATCATGTATTTTTGCTTCATGCACAACCAGGGAGGCAAGTTGTAAATTACTAGTAAATTAGACCATGAACCATGCTTAGTGCTTAAACTGCCAAAGGGATTCATTCCTCACACCTTCGTTAGGAGGCCTTTCTTTGTGCTTTCATCACTACTACAATCATCATCATCCTTCACTTTGTACCATGATTCCCCACACCTGAGGCATTTATGCATATCTTCAAACCCATTTCTGTACAGTATGCAATCATTAAGGCATGCATGAATCTTCTAATATTCCATATCCATCGGACATAGTATCTTCTTCACCTCATAGTAACTTTTTGGCAACTTGTTTTCTTCTGGAAGTATACCCTGCATTACCTTAAGCAATAAAGTGAAGCTTTTGTCACTCCACCCATATTTTTCCTTCACATTAACCAAACTTAATACCACTAACAATAGTGTCAATGACTTCTTGCACCTCGGATACAAAGGCTTATTCGAATCACTTTCCAATATATCATACATAGAGGCATGTGCTTGCTGAAAAGAATCTTGTCTAAGATCACAAATCATATCCTCTAATCTAACTCCCACTTCTACATCAACCAGTTTAGTTTGGGATCTTATTTGCATGTCTGTCAATTCACCATGCCATATCCATGTTGTATAATTCTTCTTAATCCCATCACACAGAAAATGTTCCCATATGTCATCTACTACTTGTCATCTCCCATTCAAACAGTTAATACAAGGACACAAATATTTTCCATCCTCATATAGTCGAGTTCTTTCCAAGGCAAATTCCAAGAACTGTTCAACCCCTTCCTCACACGCAGGGTTCATGTGACTTGCATTCGTCCAACTTCAATCCATCTAATAACTCTTTGATACTAAAAAGTTTCATGCATGAAAACCTCACTTTTTTCATTAAAGGTGTGGCCCTATCCCATTTAGGAAAACATTTTTTATAGTAGATTCATATGTATAGGTTAAGTCTCTTTACTTATATTTGACAAAATTCTAACAATATTTCGCATTGATCTCCAAGTACACGACATGAAAATGGTGGCATGAATTTCACCACAATCAAGTATGCACCCATAGAACAAAGCAAATTGCACTATACCGAAATTTCATCATTTTTTTTTAAAAAAAGTTAACCTATACGTATGAATCTACTATAAAAAAATAGTCTTCCCAAACTATCCAAACGAACAATTCAAGATTCACTACAATGATTAATCAAAATTGTCTGTATTAATCATTGTATTGAATCTTAAACAAGAAACTAAGGTTCACTTATTATGAACATAAGTTGTATATAAAACAACAACCATTAATATAACGAACAAATACATTAAAATTAATAATCATACCATACACATATTTTATCAAGTAATTTCAAACTTGTACCATACACAAAAGCGTCAACATTATTTTTGGTCAAGATTTAAGAAAGATTTGTCATGGTAAATGTGTTTTGATTATTGAGTATTAGGATCGAATAGCAAGGTATAGGACTTGAGTCCCACATTGGAACTATGGGATTCTAGGGTGGGGTTTATAAATCTAAGCTTTTGTGTTGTAGTTCTCAAAGCTCTCTCTTGTGAATATTGTCAAAGGGATTTTATGACCTGACTTTTTAAATATAAGGGTTATGAGCTCGGTGTTGGTAGTAGCTCATCAACATTTTTAATCTTAACATCGTTTTACCCAGGGATTAAGCATAATGCATGAGTTGTTTTTCCATTAATATACAATTTTAAAGTCAACATGAAACCAATAAATAAGTCTGACTATTTGTACATAAGGTGGTTCATCCTAAAAATTTAGGTTAATTTGTCACTATTCGTTTCAAATATTTTAAAATCCAATTATTGTTCTATTACACACATTGAGGTCCAACCAAGAATACAAGCAAAAATTTAGGATACGTGCCTTTAGCATTTTTGAAAAGCATTACATCAGACTCTAAGGAAAAATTCACAGGCACCAACCTTAAAGAATTAACACTAGTCACGAGTTCCTCAACAGGCTCACAACAAAGGTTTCCTTGAGCAAAACTCTACAGTCGGAAAGAGTAAAACAACATCAACGAAACAATTTGAAGAAGACAATTCAACCTTCACCCTTCGTCTAAGGGCGTAAAAATGATGTGATATATATCCATACCTGAAATTTAAGATGGCACGGGGATTATGTGAAGAGGCAACAACAGATAAAAATTCTTGTGTCTTCTCTCCTTCTGAAAGGAAGGAAAGCACGATCTCCAAATTATTAGTGGTAAATGCATTTATAGTAAAAACAGTTTGTATATATAACAACTTTGTGAATGAATATATGGCATAAGGCCATGCATCTCGATGCAGTATGCTATACTAGTTAAACACACACCAATAAATAATTAAAAATAGTTTGTATATATAACAGCTTTGTGAAAACATATAAGTAATACCAACAGTCCAACATAGTACATTTTTCTAGATAAAGAATTGAGATGTGTGTGGCTCATTGCTGACCTAAAAAGCGAAAACAAATAATGAGTACCCTTATCAAAGGCATGAATTTAGTTAATATTTCCTCCGTTTCAATCATGACAAGTGGCACAAGCATGCTCTATAGTCACTGAAGTGATGTTGCATTTAGTTCTACCTTAATGTAATGTGCTCTATAGTTATTCTATCAGTCCATACTAGTGTTTTAGGCAAAACGTGGATTGATGTTGGGAAATTCATCACCAGCCTACAATTTAGATACTTTGCTCTGTTTTGGGAAAAAGATGCAAAAAGAATAGTTTCTGTATTGATAGTGCTTCAAATGAAATGTACTATTAGTGTTCCCATCTTTTCATTTCCAACAGACAGAGGAGAGAACTAATCGATAAATACAGAATTTAAAAAAAAAATATTTTTGCAGCAATAATCATTTTGCAACACTGACATTCATTGGAGGAGACTAATAATTACAATGTAATTATTCAAATAATTGAGACTGTCTAATAGATCAGAAGTTCAGGAAAACTGAATGACATGCTGCATCGAATATTTATAATTGTAGGGCTGGCCTAGTGTTGAGGGGCTTTGATAGTATGCATGAAGTTGTAGGTTTTAACTTCAATGTTACTATTGAACACACAAAAATAAGGCTAAATTGCACTTTTGGTCCCCCACATTAACTCCAATTTTACATTTGGTTCCCCGATAATTTAATTCACGAATTGGGTTATTTATTTTGTAAAAAAGTGCAATGTTAGTCCCTCGATGTCACTATTAGACGTTGACTATTAGTCAGTGACATTGACTACCACGTGTCAACGTCTGATAGGCACTTGAAACTATATGGATTTTTTTACCCATCTAGTAAAATTTTTTTACGTTCACAAAAATTCTTCTTCTTCTTTCACCACCACCACAACCCCATCTCCACCATAGCCATGCCATTCTCTCCCACTCCCACTCCTCCTCCACCATCCAGTTTCACACCTTCGACCCTATCTCTGCCATGTGGCTCCCCCTCCCTCCCCACCTACCCCTCCACCACCTTCTCCTCCGTCGCCACCCCTCTTTCCTCTCCTGCAGCCTCTCCGTCCAGTCCGTCTCCGCCGCTAACCACCTCGTCCTCCTCGCTGCCACCACCCACAACCTCTCCCCGGCCCTCCCTCGCCCCTTGATCTTCCACCCCCTCCCCAAAACTTGGTCCTTCGGCCCCACCCTCTCCACCCCCCACCGCTAGTGTGCCCTCGACCCTGCAACTCCTGTCGACGGTGCTAACGGCATGAAGGTAGCAAACGGAGCCATGGCAAAGCCATCCTCTTCCAAGCACTCCTGCGGCATGTCGTTCATGAAATGGACCATGGCGGACGCAATCCACGTGGCGACGCACCATTGGATGTCATGCTTGTTCGCATTAGGGCTTCTCTTCTTCATGGCCATGGAGTACACGCTCCTCATGGTGCCGCCCTTCGACCTGGGCTTCATCGCCACGATCCCCCTCCACACGCTCCTCGAGTCGTCGCTAAATCTCAACACGCTCTTCGCCGGGCTCAATGCGGTACGTTGTTTACACTCTCTCCAGATTTGAAAGAGTCCGGAGGACTTAATCTTCTAAGAGCTTCATGATCTTGTCCTTGGCATCCTCCAATTCTGGCACGAATCTAGAGTACGAAACACAGGGATTTAGCAAATCTCTCAATGTGTTATGGTTCACAAAGAGGCCTTTCTACAGGTGAATTGCATTTGAGTTTTTTGACAAAAGAGACGATTTTCTCCGTGAGGCATCTTCATCCAAGGCCAAAAGGGAGTGCAACTGCAGGATAGAGCTTATTGCCCGTGCCTCCCCATTTTTAACGCGAAGTTTGTAGAAATCAAGATTTTCAAACTTGCTGAGCATAGGGTTGAATTGGAATGGGATATCCAACTTTTCTGCCTCTTCAGTGAGAACAGGGTTGTACAATGCATAGGATAAGATTGATGATATCAAAAGCATAAGGGTAAGAGGCCTTTTTTCCACTAAATCCAGCACAAATTTACGGAGAGAAAAGTGGGGAAGCGGGTTGGGGTAAAAAACACACAAGGTAAAAATTGTGAACCTTTTTAGGTGTCTATTAGACGTTACACGTGACAGTCAACGTTACTGCCTAACGGTCAACGTCCAATTGTGATGTCGGGAGACTAACATTGTACTTTTTTACAAAATAAGGACCTAATTCGTGAAATAAATTACCGGGGGACCAAATGTGAAATTGGAATTAAAGTGGGGGACCAAAAGTACAATTTTGCCAAAAAAATATTTATAATTGTAGATAATATCTGCTTCTTTTGTTGTTTGATATTTGGTATTCATTTATGACAAGGCATTGGATATCTTCATAGAAAAGAAGAAAGCAAACCTACAATAGTTCACCAGAATATTTCAGTGGAAAATGTTCTCCTAGACCATCAATTTAACCCATTGATCATGGATGCAGGACTACCTAAGCTTGTTGCAGATGATGTTCTTTTCTCGGCTCAAAAAGTTAGTGCTGCAATGGGATACTTAGCTCCTGAATACATCACCACAGGACACTTTACTGAGAAAAGTGACATATATGCATTTGGAGTAATCATTCTTCAAGTTCTATCTAGCAATACGACAATAGGCAGTTCAATACGGACAACAGTTGAGTCTTTCAGATTTGATGAATCTGTTGACTCAAATCTTAAGGGAAGATATTCTAAATCTGAAGCAGCAACACTTTCAAAGCTTGCAATACAGCATACTCTTGAACTTCCAGACCATAGACTAACCATGCTGGATGTGATTCAAGAGCTGAGTGTGTTATCTGCTCATTTATAATCATCTACTAAATCATATTAAAATCATTATGTTAATATTCATTTTTTAAAAATTGATGTTGTGAGTTCTTAAACAACATTAATTTTTAAATAACGGATTAAAATCATTCAGTTAATATCAATTTTTTTAAAATTAATATTAATAATAAAATTTTATTTCAAAAATACCACAGCATATGATAACCAATATAAGAGTTAAAACCTATTTTCTCAGTAGTGTTTTGTCCACTTTACCTGATTTTGTTGCATGAACCCCTACTCGTGAAGTTAAATTGTAGTTTCGTTTGTTTGGGCTTATGTCCTCCTCGGTATCAGAAAAAGCACCTACCCCTCTCTCTCATCATTAACTTGTGTACTGTTTTTAATGTGAAGATAGTACTGGAATAGATTCGCACTTTGTACTACACTATTCCGTTTGGAATTGGAATTCAATTGTCAAGTACAACCCATTTTTGCTTTAAAAAATAAAGTGGTTGGTCCTGCTAAATTGCTAATATATTTCTTGTACGTCATAATTCTGCTTTAAGGATTGAATTCCACTGAAGGGAGGGGACAGCGTTTGATGAATGGCGAAGCCCTCTTCACATTATGGCATGCAAAAGCATCCAGTGTAAAAGGCGATAAACACTTTTATTTGATCTGAAATTATATAAACAATCAATAAAATAAGGACACTAAGATTTATGTGTAGAATCATGAAGACGAATACGTCCAATATAAGCAAATATCCTAAAAAATAAACGCATGCAAGTTTCAAAGGTTTTCTATAAAAGTAACTAACTTAGACACATTTCTATTGATTGTAAATAATATAATCATATCAATATAATATAATATAATTTTATCCCTTAAACATATAATCATGTGTAACCGAAAACTCCTCAATTAAATCATAAAAATAACTTGACCAATAATATATTATTGAGCATTTGAGTATATTTTGATCCCACCCTAACCTAAGGATTAACAAAGAAATTTGGCATTATCTTAATCTAATCATCATCTTAGCATTGCTATAAGATCATCTAGGATCAACATTCTCTTAATCGAAAGATAAGGCCCATAGACCCTATGATTTATGAACATGTGTATATAAAAGATTAGAATTTCAAGTTAAAAATGCTGTTCATTTTATTATTCCTCCATTACAATATATAGAACGCCACTAACGTAAACGCGCGTTTGAGTGTCCTATTGAAAGAAGACCACGACCAAGATTAACAAGAAGGATTCAACAATAAGGGAGAAAATTACCTAAGTGTCATGTGCAAGTACAATTATGAATTCAATTTTTAAACATGTCTATATGAAAAAATATTTATTAAGACAAGTTTGTCTCTTAAATATATCTTAATACCTTAAAAGATTAATTATTAGTTCTCGATCAGAATATCCTAAGTTAAAAATAAATAAATAAATAAAACAACAAAAATTGAAGCAAACAATAACCATTAAATAAAGTTTAATCTGTAACGTGGATTACAAGTGGTGAAAATTTATAAATCTGGATTCGACTTTTTCTTATGCCACTTAGTGGACAACTTTCTTCAAAGAATTCTCGTATTGCTCTGGCGCAGTTGAGTAAGTCTATGTTTGGTTTACAGATGGGGAGTTTTAAACTCAATTTGAAGAGAAAAATGAGTTTAACATTATGTTTAATTTCTCTCTAAAAATATGTTTAAAGTTAAAATTTAGCCTGAAAACTTACTTAGGGAGACACAACTATTAGAATATTTTTGCAAACTGCAATCCAAATTTTGAGTTTAAAATTTTGCCTCAACACTCAATTTGGGAAAAACAACTATTAGGATATTCTTGCAAATTTAGTTTGTAAACTTAAGTTTAACTTAAACTTAAATTTGGAAACTGTAATCCAAACATGTCCTTGTATTCCTGTGAATTGAAGGTGCCTCTCCCACCTTTTACCAATAAAAATAAAAAGTTGAATCTATTAACGCTACATTCGTTGTTATCCATTAGGCGCACTCCAAAGCTTTTATATTTCGATCTAAGCATTATCTCTCAAAAGTTGTACCGGAAAAACGTTGCCATCGTACGTGAGAAGAAAGATTTTCACGTAAATTACTTTTTCGTTAGATTATATTTTAGTCCTTATATTTCTATTATTTTTTAAATAAAAACTTACAATCCTCACTTTATATATATTAAAATAGGTGTTTTAAAAATAATAATTTTAGAAACTATTCTTCAATGACAACATCTTTAAGAATTTTCTCCAACAAAAATGTTTTTAGGTATTTTTCTAATCTATTATCTCTTTTAATCCATCACTCTCATATACACCTTTAAATTATTAAAGTCTATTAAAAAATAAATAAAAATATAAGAAGCTATCTAGAGAATAATTTATCCTAAATTCTTTTTATACGATACATTATATGTGGAGCACATTAGGATAAAGGAAAAAAAGAAAACGTTAGCTAGGCAAATTAAAATAATAACAAAAATCTTGATAAAACGTTTAATTTGAACCAAGAATGAAAATCAAACGTAAACAAGAAAATGAATAATAAATACCAATCTACAGTGGCCCACCAAATTGCCTTCTTTGCGGAATCCTACTGTTCTGTCTTGCACCACACGCACTCTCACAATGGGTGGTTTGGCTATAAAGACACCACTCTTACACACCCTTTCAGCATTCACCACAACCCTCTCTCTATATTCCATTGCCACCCAGTTTTGAATATATTTTTATTCCTTCTTTGTTTCTTCACTTTCTTCCATACACATAACCATGTCTTCTCAGGTCCTCAACCCAATTCCTCCTTTTATTCTTGCCTTTTGCACTTCACTCAGTTTTCTTGTGCTTGATCATTGTCATTCTGGGTGCTTTTTTTTATTTTGTTTTTTTTGCTTGATATGGTTCTTTGTTCTAGGTGTATGTGCTGAACTTGATGAGCTTCTAAGTTGATTGAGATATTAGGATTTTCTTGGTACTTTTTTTTTTATAATAATTACTAATTTAACTTTTAGGATTGGGTAGGAAAGTGAATTTATTTCTGCATATAGGTAAAGCTGGAATCTTTTGTTTGAAATATGATTGCCCATAAAATTTAATTCTAGAAAAATAGGATTTCATTTCAAAGCTTTTTGTGTTTTTTGGTTGAGAATTCTAAAATGAAGTATTAGTAATTATTGGGTTTGCAATTTTGAGTTTCAATTAGCTTATTAGAGAAAGTTCAACATCTGCTCATACCAATCCTTCTAAGAAGTTGCAGATCAGTACATGCTTTCAGTTCTGAAGGGTTAAAGTTGAAATTGGTTTCAGTTCTTTTGTTCATATGCATTTATTTTCATCGATCTTCAGTTACTCTATCAATGGTTGCTGATCTTGTCCTGACTCCTGAACGGTTGTATATAACATATCTGATGTTTTTTCCCCTCTACTTTCATGCTTTTTCTTCACGATGATATGCTCCATTTAGATTGCTTGATATTGAATTCAGAATTATTGCCAGTGAACTTCCAATCTAATAGTAAGGAAGTAACAATGGCTGGTCCTTCCCTATTTATTAAAACTCTTTGAGTATGGCCCCCTAATATTAATAACTATTAAGCTGTGATTTTGTTTTAGTTTAAAGGAATGGCTTTCAGTTAATTCTTATTGTCTTTGAATATGATCCCAGATAGGTGGTTCCTGTTGTTTATATTATTATATCTGAACCTTCAAAATCTAGTTTTATATCAGATACACGAAGGTCATAAGAATCTCATTTTAACAGCAACAGCTAAACAGATCATTTTTTTCTGTGCTCACTTCACAAATGATAGTATATTAATCTCTTGTCCCTACTTTTGTGCCTCATTCCCTGCTTTGCCCTCTTCCTCTCCATCTTCCATTTCTTTCCCTTTTAAAACTGATTCTAGTTCATATTAAATTTTAGTTATGAATTTCTTTTATATGTGGGTGTTGTTGGAGTTAAGATGATTATTTATGCTTTTCTCTGCTCCTTCAGTCTGAATTTTCCCATTATGGTTGCAGACTGTTGTCCTCAAAGTTGGTATGTCATGTCAAGGGTGTGCTGGAGCAGTGAACAGGGTTTTGGGAAAAATGGAAGGTACTTTTATTCCTGCAAACTATCTCTACTATCAGATCCAAAATGAAAATGATCTAGTAATTGTAGCAAGGTAATATCTTAGTCAATTTTTTGTAGTTGTGTCTTGCCCCTGTCAATTTTATCAATCAAAATATGCTGCATGCTTCTCATTTTAATTACCAGAAGTATTTGGTTTTACGTATGTGTAAACTGTTTTGTTAATTCTGATGTTCTTTTCCATTCATTTCCTTTGTAAATTACTTTAAATCTGTGCAATGCCATTTGTAATGTTAACCACCTGAAGTTCCTTCTAATATCCTTTTCTCTTAAACTTCTTGCCAGTTCCTGTTGGGTTGCGATTATATAATTATGTGGTTTTCTTGTTCACAATTAACTTTTGGACACCATCAAGAATACCCTGCACAAGTGAAGTGCTGTTATGGTGGGTTACTTCTTATTAAATGTGGTCTGAATTTGATGCGGCTTCTATGTAGAGCCGCCATTGTAAGCCATCCTTAGGTGATCAATGATTCTATTTTTCTTCTTTTTAAGTTGCAGGTCTGATATTTCTAACCTTAGCTTCAACTTGTGTGTATTATTCTAACATTCCACTTAAAATATGTGATCTTCTGTTGCGTATTGTGAATAAGCCCTCTTTATGATTTTGCATTGATTTTCTTGAATTTATGTAATTGCATGTAGGTACAAGGGTTATAGTTTCCAATATGTATTTTAATATCTAACATTGATAAGAGAACACTTACTATCATTTTAAAAAACGTATGAAAAGAAAGGAACTTGACCCTAAACGCGACCTGCACCAAAGTTATCACATGGAGCGTGACCCTACCTATTAGTAGAACCAACACTCTTCACCCAAGAACAGAGGAAAAGCTCTCAAATTTCATTAATCTTCCCAAAATTCCTTGACAAAGTGTTATTTAAGGAGACTATTTATACTCTTACTAATAACTCTAATCTAGGCAAGGCTCAATAATTAATATAATAATTAAAAGACTTTAAAATAACAATAAAAGGTCATACATGTTGGACTTAATTTTTATCTAATCAGCCCAACAGTAATAGTTCACCAAAATTGATCAACTCAGTCTGGATGCTTCTTGTCTTGCAAATTGGACTTCCGGAAGTGATTTTTCAAGTTGGTCAGATCTTCATCAATGTGTAAGACAGTGACCCAACTAGGTGCAACCCTTAACTCACATTGGTCTTCTTTTTCTTTGATATTTAGAATCAGGCAATGCTTGCTTAGTTATCGAACTGGTTGCACCTTCATCAAACATTTGATTGAAGTTTGAGACATGTTTGAAAGATTTTCAAAACCTTTCAATTTTTGCAAGTATTGTGTGACACAACACAACAAAGATAATGGAAATACCTTGTAATTTTCTAGGATGGAATGCTAAGCAAAAGTTTTGCTCACTGCCCATTATTAGATTTAACTATTTTGAAGACGTTTGTTTCTGATGGAGTCACAATCCAATTCAATGAAACTTCAATTTTCCTCTTAAACAGATCATGTTCCCTGACTATATTACTCTGTAAATTCTTTATCCAAGAACATTTCACTGCCAACATTGTCATTATCATCTATGAAATGCATCAACTTTCTATTTTTTGACATTGTGCATGCATGCCATTTAAACATATATCATTTCCCTAGCAAGGAGACATGCATTAGCATATGCAAAATCCGCACCAACTCTAACCATAACTGTTTTGTCGATTTCCTCTAACTGAATGAAAAATTATACTCCAAATTATTTGCACTGTTAATATCAAAATAACGGTGTTCATATTTATAGGTGTTGAGTCATTTGACATTGATCTGAAGGAGCAGAAGGTGACAGTGAAAGGAAATGTGGAGCCAGATGAAGTTCTGCAAGCCGTTTCCAAATCTGGGAAGAAGACTGCATTCTGGGTGGATGAAGCACCACAATCTAAAAACAAGCCTTTAGAAAGTGCACCTGTTGCCTCAGAAAACAAGCCTTCAGAAGCTGCAACTGTTGCCTCAGCTGAGCCTGAAAACAAGCCTTCAGAAGCTGCAATTGTTGATTCAGCTGAGCCTGAAAACAAGCCTTCAGATACTGTTGTTGAAACTGTTGCTTAAGGCATTTGTGGTTCTATTTTTCTATGTGGAAGTAGGTCTGTTTCATATAGTATTTCATGTGCTTTGTGCATGTCAGCTATTATATTTGGTGTGTTGTTACTGGTATCTAAGCTACAATAACTTGTGGCCTATTTTTCACATGAGATACATTTCATGGGTGCTATAATTTAGAATTTGAACCTGTCACTCTTGTTACTACTGTTTTTGTTCAGTCTTTTATATTCTTACCACAACTTGATCATATTGGAAAGAGCTTATTTTCCGCTTATTTGGACTTGTGAATTTCTTATGCAGCATTCAAGGATGACAATTGATGAATAATTTTCTTTGCTTTTGAGACATATTATTGGGGTACTCAACATTAAAATTATGGCTTTAGTACGATTTTAGTCCCTCAAATGGGGTTATTATTATTATTTTGGTCCACCAAATCTATATTTTTTAGTCTTTATTTTTCGAAAATTGTTCTTTTTAGTCTTTCTCATCAGTACTTGCCAAACGAAAAATAATAAATTTAAAATTTGTGATAGTTTTTAATCATTAGAATTTGATTATTAATTTATATACTAAAACATGATTTCTATCAGTTTTAACGGTCAAAATCATTTAAAATAAAAAATAATTGCATGGCACTTGCCTAAATTCTCACAAGTTGGTCAAATCCAACAAACTCTTGTTCTTTCTTCTTCTTTGGTTGATTCAATGTAATATTTTGGCCAAGTTTGTTGGTTTCTCCACCACCTCTCATTCCACCAATCTCAAGGCTTGTCGTAGGCCTAGTCTAGAAGTGCGATGACACAAGATCCTCAACTAAACAAGTCGGAAAAATTAAAAATTTGTGTAATATTTTTTATTAATATTTTGTATTGTATTTATAAATAGATTAAAATTATAGTTATATTTTGTCTATTTTTTATTCAAATTATGTGATATGTGATTAAAAGGTATCACCCCATTGTTTGTTAGTTTTTTTTTTCTATATGTTACGTACATAAATTCACATTGAATGAATTTTTAGCTCTATGACATTAACATGTAATGATATATGATAATAGACAATGGCTAGCGTGCCCAAGTCAAAGAAGTTTTGTATTGTGCAGAAGTAATAAATCATTGGATATCCTATTTATACTACTTAATCAAAGGTCAGGATTTTTTCATCTTTTATTTTTTCTCCTTTTTCCTACTTTGTCCCTGTCCCCATCTTCCCCCAACAACAATCAGTAAACCATGCCCCCACCCACCAGCAACAACAAACCTCATTGTTGCCACCAAAAGCCAATGATGACGACACCACTAAAACCACCATAGCGGCGACATCTAAAGAAGCCAACTTGGTTGACAACAATAACATTAGTGAAACCACTGCAACGACTCTCCCTTCCAAGCCAACAATAGCAACGCATTTGCAAATTGCAACCACTGCAATGATGACAATGGTGGTTACGACTCTCATTTCCCAGCCAATGATAGCGACACCACCGCAACCACTCTTTTTTAGATCTGGAAACAACAAACTGTCCCCATATCGTAATCCCTTTCTTTTGAGTTTTTACAGTTCTATTTGTATTGAATCAGAACCCTCTAGATCCATCCATAATTGAGTTAGACCAACAATAGAGCTTAAATTTGATCTAAAACAATTTTGCGATCTAATTTTTTTATTTCTTGAATTTGAAATTTTGTTCCCCAAATCATGGTTCTTTGGAGATAGTGGGGCTTCATGCTTTGAAGTAGTGGAGATGTCACCATCCATGGCGACTTCAACATGTTGCGACAGTGACAATGGACGTTATAGTGTGAGAGAGGGACGAAAGTTGCAAGTGAGAGGGAAGAGTAAGAACATATCTAGAAAGACAAAGATGAGAAACAAGAAAAAAGAAAAGAAAAAAATCTGACCTTCCATTTAAAAGCTAAGGCCCCATTTGAGGTGGTTGTCAGTTTTCAGTTTTTAGTTTTCAGTTTTAAAATGCATTTTTGAAACAAAAATGCGTTCAGCAAAAATTAGTCTAAGTTGATTTTTTACACCATTTTGAAACAGTTTTGACCCCTTTTGAGAAACAAAAAAAGGGTTTATAGTTTATTGTTTATGTTTTAACCTACTCACCCTCTCTTTCACGACCACCACCAATTGTTTTGCTCCCTAACAGTTCCTCTCTTCCTCTCTTTCACGATCTCGATCTACCCTCTTCCTCTGTCACGCAATTGCACTGCTGCTCTTCATCTCCCTCTGGTGCACCGATCTACCTTAACTCTATTGTGTTGCCACTCCCCCTCCATTGTGCTGCTACACTCCCTTTCTCTCTCGTATGGTGCTCAAATCTCCCTTTGTTGTGCCGCTTGTCACTTTTTGTTGCTCTTTCTCCCTCTCCCTCTTGTATTGTGCTCTCTCTACCTCTTCATTTTGTTAAAGTTTGATTTTGATGTCATAGTGCATATTTGTGTATGAGTTCCATAGTAAGGACACATTATATATCAGTTGCGTGTTTTGGATAAAACTACTTTGCAGTGGGCTAGTAATATTACTGAGAAATGCCCAATTAGCACCAATAACTGCCTTTGCCATGGCCTATAAAATGAAGAATCCCCAACGTGGTCCTAAAGAGAGAATTATGAACGTGAGGGGTAAGAGGCAAAGATTTTTAACGGGGCCCAATAACTAGAGAATGAGTTGGATGCTTTGTTGAATTTCAAAGTGTTGCCTCCAATCTTGGGCTTTCCCTGTTGGACACCGATGTTAAATCACAAAAAAGGTAATCATTCATCACTAAAATTCACTAAGCAATGTCGGAACAAGCAGAAAGAGGGTACCTTGTGTGTGGACAGAGAAGAAGTTGGAGAGATAGTGCATGGATAGAGAAGATGATGAATGTGATTCCCTGTTGGAAATAAGGCTTTTTATGTTTAGGAAAAGTGTTTAGGAATATTGGAGACTTTGAATAGAAACTTGATAGGAAAGAGAATTCTTTATGGAGGAGAGAACTTTGTATTTTTGCTTGATACAAATGTGTAGGATTACATCTCTATTTATACTACTCTAAGGAGAACTCTAGACACACTAATTCTAGAGAGTTCTCAACTCTAGAGATCCAAAGAGTATTCTAGAGAATATTACAACCATAAGAAATATCTAGACACTCCAAACACTACAAGAATTCTCTAGAAACATGACCCATAATTACTTAAGCCCAAAATAACTAAGTCCAAGGAACCAAATAATTAATTTAGGCCCAAATCAAGTTTATATTTCAACATCCCCCCTTAAACTTGATTTGTGACTCCAAGCATACTCCTTAGCTTCACGAAAGTTTCCAACTTGAGTGGCTTTGTGAAAATGTCGGCCGCTTAATCTTGAGACATCACATACTTCAACTTTACCTCCTTCTTCTCAATGCATTCTCTTATGAAGTGGTAACGGGTGTCGATGTGCTTACTTCTTTCATGAAAGACTGGATTCTTTGCCAAAGTGAGTGCTGATTTATTGTCAACACATATTTCCATAGGTTCTTCTTGTGGCATTTTTAACTCTTTCAACAAGTTCCTTAGCCAAATTGCATGACAAACGCATGATGTGGCAGCGGCATACTCGGCTTCACAAGTTGATAGTGTGACTATTGGTTGCTTCTTTGACATCCAAGTGAGCAGTATCTCCCATAAAGAACACAAAACCAGTAGTGCTCTTTCTATCATCCAAGTCTCCACTCCAATCGCTATCACTATAGCCAACAATGTTATAATTGTCAGAAGAGTAATAGTGCAAGCCAAAGTTTGTTGTACCTTTGATGTATCGAAGGATTCTCTTTGCCGCCTTGAAGTGAGTTGTGGTTGGAGCTTCCATGTAGCGACTTACTACTCCTACAACATAGAGAATATCCGGCCTTGTACATGTCAAGTAACGTAAACTTCCAACCAAACTTTTGTAAAGAGTTGGATCCACATTCTCTCCTTTTTCATGCTTGCTCAACTTGCTGCCACATTCCATCGGGGTGCCAACTGGATTGGCGTCATCCATCTTGAACTTCTTAAGGACTTCTTTGGCATAGCCTTCTTGGGTGATGAAAATTCCTTTGTCTTCTTGTTTTACTTCGATGCCGAGATAATATGCCATGAGCCCCATATCCGTCATCTCAAATTAATTTGACATATCTTTCTTGAACTCTTCGAACATGCTTGGATTGTTCCCTGTAAAGATCAAGTCATCTACATACAAACACACAATCAAAATATCTCCACTTTGCGCTTTGATATAGAGTGCATGCTTATATGGACACTTGATGAAGTTCTTGTCTTGAAAGTACTTATCGATTTGAACATTTCAAGCTCTCGGTGCTTGCTTGAGATCGTACAACGCCTTCTTCAACTTCAAGACTTTTTCTTCTTGCCCTTTTACTTCATAGCCCAGTGGTTGCTCAATATAGACTTCTTCTTTGAGAAAACCATTCAAGAAGGCTGACTTCACATCCATTTGATAGATCTTCCATTTATTTTGGGCTGCCAAAGAAATTATCAGTCTAATAGTTTCAAGATGAGCAACAGGAGCAAATACCTCACCATAGTCAATTCCTTGTCTTTGACTATAGCCTTTAGCCACCAATCTTGCTTTGTATCTCTCCACATCTCCTTTAGCATTCTTCTTTGCCTTGTACACCCATCTTACTCCAATTGCTTTGTGTCCTCGTGGAAGTGTAGTAAGTTCCCACATATCATTCTTCGTGATTGTCTTGATTTCTTCGTCCATGGCATCTTTCCACTTTATGTTTTCCGCTGCTTCTTGATAGCTTAGAGGCTCACAATCACCAAAAAGACAAAAAAGGCTAATGTCGTTTAGGTTTTTGGTTACCTCATAAATCTCTTCAATGCTTCTTAGTCACGGTGTCCTCTCACTTGAACTTGTTTCATCCAGCCTTGGTGTCGGTGAGGCAGGTGGTGTAATATGTTCCTCTATGATTGGTTGTTCAATTTCATCATCTTCTTCAAAATAAGGAAGAAAATCATACTTATCTTCTTGAACACTCCAATCCCAACAATCTTCTTCGTCGAACTCCACGTCGCGACTTATGACGATCTTTCTACTATTTGGATTATAGAGCTTGTACCCCTTGGATCTTGAGTCGTAACCCACAAACACGTACTTCTCACTTTTATCATCGAGCTTTGTCCTCTTTTCGTCTGGAACATGGGTATAGGCAATGCTTCCAAACACTTTGAGGTGAGAGATCCCGGGCTTCCTTCCACTCCATGCTTCTTATGGTGTCTTCTCACGCACGCTTCTTGTTGGGGAACGGTTTGTTAGGTAAACTGCACATGCCACTGCTTCAGCCCAAAACTCCTTCGGCATCTTTTTGCTCTTGAGCATGCTTCGCACCATGTTAAGTATGGTCCGGTTCTTTCTCTCTGCTACTCCATTTTGTTGTGGCGATCTTGGCACTGTCAGTGGGCGACGGATTCCATGGTCTTCGCAATATTTGTTGAACTTATTTGAAGTGAACTCTCCTCCTCGATCAGATCTCATGGCCTTGATGGAAAGACCACTTTCTTTCTCCACGAGGGCTTTGAACTTCTTAAAGTTTTCAAACACTTCTGATTTCTCCTTCAAGAAATAAACCCATGTTTTTCTGGAATAATCATCAATAAAGAGGAGAAAGTACTTATTCTTACCAAATGAATTGGGTTTGATTGGTCCACAGACATCGGTGTGTATGAGCTCTAGCGGCTTTATTGCTTTTGTTGTTGATTCCTTTGGAAAACTTTTACGAATTTGCTTCCCAATTAGACATCCTTCGCAAAGTTGGTCTGGGTGGTTGATGCTTGGCAAGCCTCTCACCATCTCCTTCTTCGCTAAACGTTCTAGACCGTCGAAGTTGAGGTGCCCGAATCGTAGATGCCATAGCCACGAAGAGTCGGTATAGCAAGCATTAAGACACTTTGCCACATCATTTTGAATGTTCAAGAGGAACATTCTATTCTTTGACATAGGCACCTTAGCAATCAAGTTATGTCTACAATCTCTTAAGAAAAAACTATGTTCTTTTCAAATGGATGTCATAGCCTTTCTCTAATAATTGTCCCAAGCTCAAAATATTATTCTTCATGTTAGGCACATAGTAGACATTGGATATGAATTGATGACTCCCATTCTTCAAACGTATGACAATTTTACCTTTGCCTTTGACTGGTATCTTTGAGTCGTCTCCAAATGAGACATCGTCAGTTGCCGCTTCATTGATCTCCACGAACATGCTTTGATCGCCGCACATGTGGTTGCTTGCGCTGGTGTCGAGGTACCACTTGTTTCTTTTCTCTTCAAATTTGTTTTGGCACGCGAGTAGCAAAGTTTCTTCTTCTCCGCCTTTTTCTTCTACAAAGTTAGCTTTCTCTTCAACCTTCTTCGAGAATCTACACTCGGATGCGTAGTGACCAATCTTGTTGCAATTGAAGCACTTGATTTGTGATTTGTCATACCTCGACCATGAATTTCCTCTTCCACGACCTCTTGTTACTTGTGGATTCCAACTTCTTTCTCCATTGTTGAATTTGTTGGAGTGGTTGTTGTAACCACCTCTTCCTTCTCCTCCATGTCCTCGTCCACGTCCACGATCTTGGCCGCGACCTCGTCCTCTTTGGCTCTTGTAATTTGCATAGTTTGCTTCCTTTACGTTGAGTTGTAGTAGTTGCTCCGTAGCCTCCTTTTGTTTAATTTTTCTTTTTTGTTTTTCTTCGTATGCTTGTAAGGAGCCCATGAGTTGCTCAATAGTCATGGTCTTTAAATCCTTGTTTTCTTCAATGTTGGTAACAATGAAGTCAAAACTTGGATTTAAAGTTTGAAGTATTTTTTCCATGACCTTCACCTCATCAACATCTTCACCATTTCTTTTAAGTTGATTGACCACGACCAATACTCGAGAAAAATAATCAGAAATTGACTCGGACTCCTCCATAAACAAACGCTCAAAGTCACCTCTAAGAGTTTGAAGACGAATCTTTTTTACCTGCTCAACTCCTTTGTTGCAAGTTTGAAGCTTATCCCATGCTTCTTTGGCCGTCGTTGCGTTGGATATCTTCTCAAATGTATCTTCATCCACCGATTGATAAATGAGAAAGAGAGCTTTCTTGTCTCTTTTTCTTGACTCATTCAACGTCTCCTTTACACCTTGGCTTAGCGAGGCTTCATCTTGCTCCTCGAAGCCATTCTCTACGATATCCCACACATCTTGAGCTCCTAGTAGCGCCTTCATCTTGATACTCCAATTATCATAGTTGTTCTTTGTGAGCATCAGCATTTGGAAAGGAAAACCTCCATTCGCCATCTTTTGAGGATCTTGAAGCTCTGATACCACTTTGTTGGAAATAAGGCTTTTTATGTTTAGGAAAAGTGTTTAGGAATATTGGAGACTTTGAATAGAAACTTGATAGGAAGGAGAATTCTTTATGGAGGAGAGAACTTTGTATTTTTGCATGATACAAATGTGTAGGATTACATCTCTATTTATACTACTCTAAGGAGAACTCTAGACACACTAATTCTAGAGAGTTCTCAAATCTAGAGATCCAAAGAGTATTCTAGAGAATATTACAACCATAAGAAATATCTAGACACTCCAAACACTACAAGAATTCTCTAGAAACATGACCCATAATTACTTAAGCCCAAAATAACTAAGTCCAAGGAACCAAATAATTAATTTAGGCCCAAATCAAGTTTATATTTCAACATTCCCCAGAGTGACTTTGATTAGTAGAATGTACATATAACTATTTATGATGTTTAAATCCATCTCTTTCTGCAGCATCCTAAGACCTCTATAACTCCCAAGTCTTACATATAAAGAACCTATATTTACTTCTAAAACTATCTAATAAAATTGTATGTCACGTTATACTTTCTTCATTTTGTGTGTTTCTTCTATATGTTGGTATCATATATCTTTCACTAGCTAGTTGACTATTCTACTTCCATGCCCCATATCAAGGGGCCTTAAACCATTTCACTTGTGAGAACTTGAAAGACATAATCATTGAAATAAGATGAAGTTACTAGGTTTACTCACATTGGTATTGGCCAATACCATCAGTGCCAATGGTGTAGTTTCTAAAGTTTTTTGGAGAGAAATCAGCAAAGTCAATAAGGAAGGGCCATACGTTGGTATAGTGGTTCCAAATGCCTTTGAGCTGGATCCTCTTCTTCATTCACCTAGCTTTGTGCCACATAACAAGTTTCCTTACTTTTATTTACTGTTAACTTATACAACCATGTGTTGTTCAATTAGATTGTAAATAACTTGTAAATTGTAATGAAAATTTGATTGGTGTGCCAATATGTTTTTGTCGGGAGTATGGATCATGTTTGGTATTCTGTGTTTAGTATTTTTGTAGTGAAAATTTCATATTTAATGCTTACTATTTTTGTTATGTTTCCTTGGTTTGGAGTTATGCAATTTACAGTTGATCAACATAAAAATCCAATAATCTAAAGAAATAGAACATGCTAGATAATAACTTAGAATTTGAAAGGTATACTAGGAAGGAGACTCACCTTACAAATCTTCAACAATCAGAAGCCATACTAATTTTCCACAAGTGCGAACTTCTCTCAATCAGCAACATGAGAACAAAGGAAATTACGGATTAAATAATTTATATGTATCAGTTGTTGAATCAAAGATTTTTAGCCTTTTTACTAGTGAAATTAACTAATGAAATTTAGACCATAGGGAAAGGAAGACCCATTCATGCCTTTTGGGACCAGGATTCTTGTGAACAATGAAATAAAATATACATGAAACTTAGAGATGAATGCATGAAGCTATCCAATTGTGAATAAAAATTCCCTATGTGATGGCATCTATGTGGAGATGATGTTCAAAACTAGTTAGAACTTAGAAATTATAAAAAATCTATAAAGAAAATAAAAATGAAAAAATAGAAGACATTTTTCTACTAATGCAAAATTTCGAATCTTTCTTGGATCAAGCCAAGAATAAGAATTGGATTCTATTTGAAGAAGAAATACATTCCTTACATTCCACTGGTTGGCAATAATGCCATTCACTTGTGGAAGCAACACTCTTTCATGTAATTGGAAACACGGGGATTGTTAGCAGGTGGTTAGCAATCTAGCGAACAATCACCCAAACCTATTTGAGTATGGTTCTATTATAGTTCAATGTAGAGGAATGCTTAGTCTATCAACAAACTTTCAAATTTGTTTTGCAAGGAAACAAAGGAACACAATAGCTCATGAACTAGGAAATATAAGATTGGGGCTCATTGGTTGGAAAAGAATGAAGGGAGAAAGGAGGAATCACGAGTTCAAATTTCCTCAACTGACATTTCTAACAAAATAGGTGTTTTAATTTGATTCTATGACTTTATGGTATATTGTTAATGATTATTATTTTACAAAATACTAACAATTGAAATTCTGATCTAGTAGAAATATAAATCTACAAAGCAATTTAAGAAGAAAGGTTGTCTTTATTGTGATAAATTGTGTATCATTTTTGGGGACACAATTGCTTCCTGTGCAAATCAGCATCCTTTTACAAAAAAGTTCGTCAATAAGTGATGATGATGATAGTGAAGGAGACGATGTTCATCAAAAGGAATATAGCTCTCAACCAAAAAAGAAGGCTCTTGTTAGTTCTGACAAAAAAAAAATCAAGAGAAAACTTTCAAATGGCATTTGCTAATGCTTTGACAGTTATGAGTGAAAGTTCTAAAAAAGTTGATATTTTGGAAAGTATTAGCTCAAGCCAGGTTGTCTGGTCATCCTGTAATGCTACAGTGGGGCATGCAGTTGGACAACACAGTGAGGATAATAACAAATTGATGTCTTGTTTAAGCATCCTTGAAAAACTTGAAGGAATTTATGTTGCTCCTTTTACAAAGGTAGTCAAGGCATCGAAATATGACTCTGGTTGGAGAGATGTGTTTCTGCCAATATCAAATGAGCGAAAAGAAAAAAAAAATCTAATCCTTGATCTCCGAATGTTTTATGCTTATGTTTGGATTAAAACATGTGTATGGTCCAAGTAAATAATAAATAGATGAAAGAGAATAATAATTTTACAAAATAGACATTATATTATTATTAATTCATTTATAGATTTTATTGTCCACCATTAATATTACAAGAAATATAAATGAAATAAAATAATTAACGTTACATTAAAAGTTAAAATAACAATGAGATATTTTTTTTACAATTATAATGGACGGATGGAGTATATTACATTTTGCTCCTAGGTTTATATAATTTCAGGTCAGACCCTTATCAATCTCCAGTATGTTATTTCGGTCTCTCTCCACACTTCATGTCCATCCACCTTTTTATTCATCAAATTGCTCACTACTTTCTGAGATTTGATCTATTTGCAAAATTTAAAAATCAAATATATTTATCGGAATTGTGGACGGAAATATACAAAAGTTTCTTTATAGATAAATCATATATGTGTTCGTGTGTGGGAAATTAACGTTTAAGTAATTGGGGTTTTTGTTTATAATTGTTGTATTGGGTTTGATTGATTGGAATTGGGAAGGCAGGGTTGGGAACAATAGTTGCTTCATCAAAGTAAACCTCCAATCTATTACAGTATAAAAAAAAAGAGATACTAGCAAAATTACTTAGGGGTGTTTGGTTTGGTTGTTTTCTATTTTTATTTTCACTAGAAATAGAAAATGGTGATGAACATGTGTTTGATTGGATTTCTGTTTTCATTTTCAGTAAAAATATTTTTCTAAACGAACCAAAAACTGGAAACAATAAAATCTCATTTTCTGTGTTTTCAGTTGAAACCAAAAACCTCATTTTGGGTAAAATGAAAACGCGGTGACAAGGAATGTAATTTTAAGAAAATCTAAAAATACATTTCCTTTTAAAAACGTATTTTTAGTGTTTTTATTTCTTGAAAGCAGAAAACAAGAAGTCAAACCAAATATGTTTTTAGAATTCTAATCTTTTAAAAATGAAAATAGTTTTCAGAATATAAAAACAGAAAATAAAAACAAAAAATGAAAATACAAACCAAACAAACACTTATATAACCATCTAAGAAGAAGAGATAATAACAAAACTACTTTTATAACTCCAATTTTACTTACGTCAACATTTTGGAGAATTATTTTCATCTCACTTTTTTCTCTCTTTCTTTGACTTTCATTTTAATTTTTTTTCTTATTATTATATGACATGTTAAAAATCATTTAATTAATAAAATATAAGTTTAATAATCAATATTGTTACAAATAATATTTTTTACATGGAAAAGTATAATTTATTTAAATAAATGAAATAATGTTAAATTATTATTTTGTTTGTGTGTGTGTATGTGTGTTTTGAAATGATAATTTTTTTCTCTATTTATTAGGATGGGGAAAAGTTCTTATTTTTCACATAATATAATGTTTTTGATCTCTAAATTATTTGATTTTTAATTTTTGTCCCTAAATAAAACTTTTGATGGATTTTAATTAGTCCCTATACTTTTTCCATTAATATTTTTTTTTGTTTTTATCATCAAAGTATCACCATTAAGTGATAAGGTGATAGCCATGTAAGTTGCAACATCATCAACTAGTCTTACGACGCATCCAAATGTAATTTCTTTGGTAAACTATGTTTAGCCCTCATCTAATCATGAAATCAAGTTTTAGTCCCCTCAACATTTTTTGACCAATTTTAGTTCTCCATCTTTTCACGAAATTCACTTTTAGTCTCAATTCTTTATCATTCTTAGTGCCTTAACCATGTCGGCCATTATTTTAAGTCCCTCCTATTAGATAATATCGTTATGTGATGTGATGTAGCTCCATGTGGAGCTTGTAGGCCTTGGATCTTCTTCATCAATGGAGTCCTTTGCTTCTTGAAGATCAATGGCAGCAGAATGGAGATGGAAAAAAGATGATTGGAGATGCTACTTCAAGGAGATGTGAGTTAAGAAGAAGCTCATCACCATAGGAAGCCATGGATAAGAGTTTGAAGGTAGGAGAAGATGAGTGGAGGGAGAGGGAGAGAAGGAGCGCAAAGTTGTGTACCTCAAATGAGGTCTGAACTTTGAAGTGTAATTCTCAAATGACCAAAGTTGAAAAAATGCACACACATGACCTCTATTTATAGCCTAAGTATCACACAAAATTGGAGGGAAATTTGAATTTCTATTCAAATTTCACTTGAATTTGAAATTGAATTTGTGGAGCAAAAAATTTCACTAATTATGATTAGTGAATTTTAGCTATGGTTTAACCTACTAATCCAAGATCAAATCCAAGATTCTCCACTAAGTGTGCTTAGGTGTCATGAGGCAAGTAAAGCATGAAGGATTTTTCAAATTTCCCTCCAATTTTGGGTGACACTTAGGCTATAAATAGAGGCCATGTGTGTGCATTTTGTAGAAGCAAGCTTCATGATGAATCAAGATTGATTCAAAGAGTTTTGATGATAACAAAGATGATGACAAAAAACTCAAAAGTCAAGAACATTTCATGATAACAAAGATGATGATCTCAAGAATCAAAGAATGAGTTCAAGATTGAATCAAGAACACTTCAAGGTTCAAGAGGAAATTTGATTTCAAGAATCAAGAATCAAGTTTCAAGATTCAAGTTCCAAGAATCAAGATCAAGATTCAAGACTAAAGATTCAAGAATCAAGAGAAGACTTAATCAAGATAAGTATTAAAAAGTTTTTTCAAAAACTGAGTAGCACACGAATTTTTCTCAAAAACCTTTTACCATAGAGTTTTTACTCTCACGTAATCGATTACCAGATTGTTGTAATCGATTACCAGTAACAAAATGGTTTTCAAAAAGCTTTCAACTGAATTTACAACGTTCCAATTGATTTCAAAATGTTGTAATCGATTACAATGATTTGGTAATTGATTACCAGTGTGTTTGAACGTTGAAATTCAAATTCAAATGTGAAGAGTCACATCCTTTCACAAAAAAGCTTTGTGTAATCGATTACACTGAATTGGTAAATGATTACCAGTGATAGTTTCTGAACAAAATCAAAAGTTGTAACTCTTCCAATAGTTTTCAAATTTTTCTAAAAGTTATAACTTTTCCAAATGGTTTTTAAGTTTTTCTAAAGGTTATAACTCTTCTAATAGTCTCTTGACTAGACATGAAGAGTCTATAAAAGCAAGGCTTTGATTTGCTTTTCAATGTATCTTTTCAATTCATTCTTTAGACAACAAACTTTTGCCAATTGATTTCTGAGTCTCTTTGAACTTCTTCTTCTTCCTTTTTCCAAAAGCTTTCCAAAGTTTTATGGTTTTCCAAACCTTGAAAACTTATGCTATTCATCCTTTTCATTCTCTTCTCCCTTTGCCAAAAAGAATTCGCCAAGGACTAACCGCCTGAATTCTTTTTGTGTCTCTCTTCTCCTTTTTCCAAAAGAATAAAGGACTAACCGCCTGAATTCTTTTGTGTCTCTCTTCTCCCTTGTCAAAGAATTCAAAACGACACAGTCTAAGAATTCTTTTGATTCTTCCCTTTCCCATATACAAAAGATTTCAAAGGACTAATCGCCTGAGAATTCTTTTGTATCCCCATTCACAAAGTTTCAAAGGTTTAACCGCCTGAGAACTTTGTCTTAACACATTGGAGGGTACATCCTTTGTGGTACAACTAGAGGGTACATCTACTTGGGTTGTTGAGTGAGAACAAGAGAGGGTATATCTCTTGTGGATTAGTTCTAGTGGAGGGTACATCCACTAGGTTGTTCAAAGAGGACAAGGGAGGGTACATCCCTTGTGGATCTTTGCTTGTAAAGGAATTTTACAAGGTTGAAAAGAAATATCAAGGACCGCAAGTTGCTTGGAGACTGGATGTAGGCACAGGTTGTTGCCGAACCAGTATAAAAACTCTTGTATGTTTGTCTCCTTCTTCCCTACTCTTTTAATTTCCGCTGTGCATTTTAATTTCCGCTTTTACTTTTGGTTAAGTTTCTTTTATATCCTTTATTTACTTAACAACATAGTAAAAGCCTTAGAAGAGTAAATTTTTAATTAGTAAAGGTTTAGGAATAATTAATTCAACCCCCCTTCTTAATTATTCTGAGGCCACTTGATCCAACAAGTGGTATCAGATAGGTTTCTTGTAGAAAGTTTAACCTCTTCAAGATTAATGGCCTCTTTAGATTCTTTGTCTTTCAAAAGTATTTTCAGGAACAGGTTATTCCAAGATCATGATGAAGACCAAGTCAACTTTTGTCTCATGACAAAATCTCATGATAACAACGAAGAAAAATCTGTAAGGAAGAAGTGGTGCATCGACAGTGGATGTTCCAAACATATGATGGGAGATGTATCCAAATTCACAACCATTTCCCCCAAGAAAAGTGGACACGTTACATATGGCGACAACCACAAAGGCAAAATTATTGGAGTCGATAAAATAGGTATGAGTTCTTCTACTCCTATTGAGAATGTTTTACTTGTAGAAGGTTTGAAGCATAGTCTATTAAGTGTTAGTCAATTATGTGATAGAGGATATAAAGTATCTTTTGATTCTGAAAAATGTGTTATTAAGGATGAGCATGATAAAAATATTGAACATATAGGTTTCAGAGAAAATAATGTCTACATGATTGATTTAAAACAAAAATCTGAAAATGATAGATGCTTTCTAAGTAAAGATTGTGATCCATGGTTATGGCATAAGAGAATTGCTCATATTAACATGGATCATCTAAATAGATTAATTTCAAAATATCTAGTTATTGGTTTACCTAAATTAAAATTTGAAAAAGATAAGTTATGTGATGCATGCCAAAATGGTAAACAAACAAAAGTATCTTTTAAATCTAAAATTTTTGTTTCCACCACTCAACCATTGCAATTATTACACTTGGATTTGTTTGGACCATCTAGGGTCATGAGTTTTGGTGGAAGTTACTATGCATTAGTAATTGTTGATGACTATTCTTGGTATACTTGGACATTATTTCTTACTCATAAAAATGATGCATTTCATGCATTTAGAAGACTTGCCAAAGTCATTCAAAACAAAAAGAATCTCAAAATTATCTCCATCAGAAGTGATCATGGAGGTGAATTTGAAAACAATGATTTTGAAATGTTTTGTGATGAATATGGCATAGAACACAACTTTTATGCACCTAGGACACCCCAACAAAATGGAGTAGTAGAAAGGAAAAGTAGAGCCCTAGAAGAAATTGCTAGAACTCTTTTAAATGACACACCTCTTCCAAAATACTTTTGGGCAGAAGTGGTTAACACCGCATGTTATATTATGAACAGAGCCTTAATCAGACCCATTCTTAAGAAAACCCCATATAAACTTTTTAACAATAGAAAACCAAACATTGCTCATTTACATGTCTTTGGATGTAAATGTTTTGTTCTAAACAATGGTAAAGAAAGCCTAGGAAAGTTTGATGCTAAGGCAGATGAAAGTATCTTCCTTGGGTATTCCTTACATAGTAAAGCATTTAGAATATACAACAAAATAACCATGACAATTGAGGAATCAATACATGTTACTTTTGATGAAACTAATATTACCTCTCCGAGAAAGGAGTTTCTTGATGATATTGCAGATTCTTTGGAAGATACACAAAATGAAGAAAGAAATCTAAAAAGAAAGAGAGATGATGAAAACAAGGATGATCAAGTTGACACAACACAAGAAAATGATAATCTTCCCAAAGAATGGAAAACTCCAAGAAATCATCCTCTTGACAACATCATCGGTGATATCTCAAAATGGGTAACAACTAGATACTCTCTCAAAGATTTATGCAATAATACGGCATTAGTTTCATTAATAGAACCTAAAAACTTTAAGGAAGCTATTATAGATGACCATTGGATAGTAGCTATGCAAGAAGAATTAAATCAATTTGAAAGAAATGATGTGTGGGAATTAGTAGAAAAACCTTTAGATTATCCAATCATAGGAACTAAGTGGGTATTTAGAAATAAATTGGATGAAAATGGAATAGTAATTAGAAATAAAGCTAGACTTGTAGCAAAAGGATATAACCAAGAAGAAGGTATAGACTACGAATAAACTTTTGCACCTGTAGCTAGATTAGCAGCCATTAGGATGCTATTAGCATATGCATCTATTATTAATTTTAAACTATATCAAATGGATGTCAAGAGTGCTTTCTTAAATGGTCTAATTCAAGAGGAGGTATATGTGGAACAACCTCCTCGGTTTGAAGACTCACAAAAATTAGACCATGTCTATAGATTAAAGAAGGCACTTTATGGCTTAAAACAAGCACCTAGGGCTTGGTATGAAATAAGTAAATTCCTATTAGAAAAGAATTTCACTTGAGGGAAAGTAGATACCACCTTATTCATAAAAAAGAAGAATAATGATATCTTGTTGGTACAAATTTATGTTGATGATATAATTTTTGGATCTACTAATGAATCTTTGTGCAAGGAGTTTTCTATTGATATGCAAAGTGAGCTTGAGATGTCCATGATGGGTGAGTTAAATTACTTTCTTGGACTACAAATCAAACAAACAAATGATGAAATCTTTGTCAACCAAGCAAAGTATTGCAAAGAACTCATTAAGAGATTTGGAATGGAAAACTCAAAACACTTGGCTACTCCTATGAACCCCAGTTGTTATCTTGACAAAGATGAATCCGGTCAACCTGTTGATCCAAAGCAATACAGAGGTATGATTGGATCTCTACTTTACTTATCTGCAAGTAGGCCATATATTATGTTTAGTGTATGCATGTGTGCAAGATTTCAATCAAATACAAAGTTTTCACATTTAATGGCGGTAAAAAGAATCATAAGATATCTATTAGGCACAATTAATTTAGGATTATGGTACCCTAAGAATTCTTTATGCAATCTAGTAGGATACTCAGATTCAGATTTTGCTGGATCAAAAACAGATAGGAAAAGTACTAGTGGCACATGTCAATTCATAGGGTCTGCACTTGTTTCTTGGAATAGCAAGAAACAAAATAGTGTAGCATTATCCACAGCAGAAGCATAATATATTTCTGCTGGTAGTTGTTGTGCATAGATTTTGTGGATGAAACAACAACTATCTGATTATGGAATAGTATTAGATCACATTCCCATAAAATGTGATAAAACAAGTGCCATAAACATATCTAAAAATCCAGTTCTTCACTCTAGAACCAAGAATATAGAAATTAGGCATCATTTTATTAGAGATCATGTTCTAAAAGGTGATGTTATTTTAGAATTTGTAGATACTAAAAATCAACTTGCAGACATTTTCACAAAACCACTAAGTAAAGATACCTTCTACAACATTAGAAGAGAATTAGGACTGATAGATGCCGGTGACTTATCCAAATAATCTATATTATTATGACATTTGAACAATTTAGTAATTCTTTATTTGCATGGTGTGTTTGAAAAATTATGAATTATGTTATCTAACTATGTGATTTTTCTATATATTTGATCTAGTCATGTTTCTTGCTTCATGATTGGTTTATATTCTTCAATGTATGCCTTGTGAATGATTAATAGTATATGTTTCTCTTATACTTGTTACGCACTTTGGCTTTTTGTTGATGCCAAAGGGGGAGAGAAATAGGGATTAAATCAAGCTAGACTTGTGATGCAATCCTCCATAGGAATCCATTGATGAAGAAGATCCTAGGCCTACAAGCTCCAACGGAGCTTACATCAACTTCTAGCAAAAGGATATAACCAAGAATAAGGTATAGACTATGAAGAAACTTTTGCACCTGTAGCTAGATTAGAAGCCATTAGGATGCTATTAGCATATGCATCTATTATGAATTTTAAACTATATCAAATGGATGTCAAGAGTGCTTTCTTAAATGGTCTAATTCAAGAGGAGGTATATGTGGAACAACCTCCTGGGTTTGAAGACTCACAAAAATTAGACCATGTCTATAGATTAAAGAATGCACTTTATGGCTTAAAACAAGCACCTGGGGCTTGGTATGAAAGATTAAGTAAATTCCTATTAGAAAAGAATTTCACTCGAGGGAAAGTAGATACCACCTTATTCATAAAAAAGAAGGATAATGATATCTTGTTGGTACAAATTTATGTTGATGATATAATTTTTGGATCTACTAATGAATCTTTGTGCAAGGAGTTTTCTACTAATAATTTTTTGATCTTCATCCTGGTGTTGTTCTTGTGCTTCCTCTATCTTTTTGTTCGGTCAATTCACTTTAGTTCTTTGTTCTTCATGTTATTCTCCATGTATATCCTCCATTTACATGTGGTTTGGTGTTGTTTAGATTAGATTCAAAAAAATAAACCGATTAAATCTTAGATGTACATTTGTTCTTGCATTTCAATGGTTCAAATTTTATAGATCTACTCTTGAATCACGTTTTTGTGTTGATTTTAGATTCTATCATTTTTCAGTCATAATCTTCTTGTGCTGAACCTTTAGATCTATATTTTCTTCCAAAATATTGATTAGAAAAAAAAACACAAAAATCAAAGTGTAAATGACTTAATCCATGTTGTCTTAGAGTCCTGTTTAGTCATAATAATCGTCACACTATGTTCTAAGTTTGTATTGAATTTTGATTTTGTTGATTGAATTCTAGATACATTTGTTCATGTATTCTTGTCCTTCTTGGCCAATCTTTTGAATTTTGAGTCTAATTCATGCATGTTATTTAGTTTATAACATGTTCTAAATCAATTCCTAGAAGTAGTCTTGTTGTTGAACTTTGTTTACATTTCATGCACTTTAATTTTTTGCTTACTTCCATAGCTTATTTTCTTTACTAGTCATGCCTAGTTTATCTTTTTATGACATAATACTTTCTTCTTTCTTATCACGCTTATCTTGAGTTCTTTTGAACCGTAGCTTTTACCTTTTGCAAACCCCTAACAAGAAAGAACCACAACTTAGGAACCAACATGAGTCATCATTTATCTAGTGTTAATGGCGAGTTGAGTTCCCTCGAGTTATGGGAATAAAAACTGGAAAGAAAAGAAAAAGAAAAAGAAAAAGAAAAGGTAAAAATAAATCAAGATGAGAGGGAACAAATAAGGGAAGAAGAAAGAAGGAAAATACTAAAAGAATTAAGAAAAGAAAAATATGCCTCCTATAGCAGTCATGACCCTTGCAAGAGCCTAAGTGAAGAACTTCGTGACTATTACAAAGGAAGGCATAGGTCACATCTAAGACCTCACTCCCATAGGAGAGAAAAGGAAAGAAAGCCTCAAGAGGCTAAGATTAACCTCCCATAATTCCATGGGAAGGACAATGTAGAGGCTTACTTAGATTGGGAAATAAGGATAGAGTAACAACTTAAAAGGAAGTTTACTTCAAAATCTTATGACCCTCACTCCTATCCAAAGAAAAACCAAGGTCAAGGCATCTTAGGGGTGACACTTTCTAAGCCCCAAGATGATAAGGGGAAGACAATAGAAAAGCAACCCCTTAAGGCTAGTATGCAAGAGAAGACTAGCTCTATAAAGTGCTTAAATATCTTGGAAGAGGACACATTACTTATCAATGCCCCACCAAGAAAACCATGATTATGAGGGGCCAAGACATTTATAGTAGCCAAGATGAGGCTACTACTTCACCTTCCTCTAGTAAAAGTGAAGAAGCAAAAGGGGAAGAATCTAGTGAAGAAATCTACCCCCAAGAAGAAGAACAACCTTTAATGGTTAAGGAGGAGTGTAAGGAGGTAAGTGTCTCCTCCAAGAGGTTAGTTAAGAAGGATAGTCATTTTGCAATAAAGACAAGCATTAAATAAACTTCCCCTCTTAGACAACCTCCACATCTTCTCCTTTGTAACAAGATACTTGTTAGCACTGCCACACTTCTTGGGCTTGAGATTATTCCTCAAGTAAAGGAGTTCTTAGATGAGGGTTTGGTTCATAAATGCTTAAATCCTTATTCCTTGTTGGTTCCCAAAATAGGTATTATGAGGCACCAAATCGCTATGATAAGTGGTATGATGAATGTGTTGAGTGGTGCAACCCTCTTTTGTAAAATCACCTATGAATCCAACATCTTCATGATTCACATACATAGGGACTCATTAGGTAGGCTTGTTCTTATTTTTTGTTTCAATACAAACCTAGGTGCTTATATGGGACACCTTAGGTTTGTCATACTTTTTGGTAGGAGTAATCAACATGAAAATATAAAAAAGGTACGCTTTATTGCATTACTTTCCTTAATTTTGTAAATGATGATCAAGGGTTTCCCACAAACCCTAAGAGAATAAAGGCCATTTCCAAGTGGCCCACTCCACAAAGTATAAGGAAAATTTGGGGCTTCCATGACTTAACAAACATTTACAAAAGGTTTGTCCCATATTTTTCTATACTTGTAGCACCACTCATTGAGTTGGGGAGGAACCATGTTCCCACATGGGAAGATGCCCAGGAAATGGTTTTTGAGACCTTACCTTACTCCAACATACCAAACACCACTAATATATATGTTTTTATTCTTTATATAGGTGTTGAGGGAAGAAGCCCAGAGTTTCAAGATCTTCTAGATTTGAGGTCAAATCCTTTTCAAGGGGGATGGAATGATGCAATCCTACCCCCAAGGGAATTGGATTGAAGAATTGGATTGAAGACTCCAAGAAGATTTGGCCAGAGATACAAGAGAAGGCCCTAGGGTTCTCATGAGCATTATGGTAGATTTTGGGCTCATGGGCTACGTATGATCCCACTTATCTTTGTACATATTAGTTTAAGGTTTTAATATTTTTGGGCCTTGTATTTTGGGCTTCATAAAGTAGGTAGGGTACCCTAGAAATGTAAGATTTTTCAACCCTTGTATTTTAGGGCACCTAGACTAGTTTTTGTACTAGGGGTAGTTTTGTAATTTCACATGCATTAAGTGAATATTTGATGTGTGTGTTGGGAAATAAATTTAATTGAATTGGGAGCAGCCCAATCCAATTAAACTTTAGAGCTGGATGTGAAAATTTGCTTGTTACACTCCATTACCACATCATATAGTCGCACTTTGTGCATGTCCTTCACGCTTTACCTGCCTCATGACACCTAAGCATACTTAGTGGAAAATCTTGGACTTGATCTTGGATTAGTGGGCTAAAACATAGCTAAAATTCACTAATCATAATTATTAAAATTTTGGCTCCACAAATTCAATTTCAAATTCAAGTGAATTTTGAATAGAAATTCAAATTTCCCACCAATTTTGTGACAAGGGCTATAAATAGAGGTCATGTGTGTGCATTTTTTAGACTTTGATCATTTGATAATTACACTTCAAAGTTCATACCTCATTTGAGGCACAAAATTTTGTGCTCCTTCTCTCCCTCTCCCTCCACTCATCTTCCCCTACCTTCAAGCTCTTATCCATGGCTTCCTATGGTGGTGAGCTTTCTCTTGACTCATCTTCTCCTTGAAGTGGCATCTCCAATCATCTTTCTTCCTTCTCCATTCCACTACCATTCATCTTCAAGAATCAAAGGAGTCCATTGATGAAGAAGATCCAAGGCCTACAAGCTCCACATGGAGCTACATCAGGTGGTATCAAAGCATCTTCATCTAGGTGATGTTCTCTTGCTTCCTCTATCTTTTTGTTCAATCAATTCACTTTAATTCCTTATTCTTCATCTTATTCTCCATGTATATCCTCCATTTTCTTGTGTTTTGTTGCTGTTTAGAGTAGATTCAAAAAAATAAACCGATTAAATCTTAGATCTACACTTGTTTTTGCATTTCTATGGTTTAAATTTTATAGATCTACTCTTGAATCATGTTTTTGTGTTGATTTTAGGTTCTATCATTTTTCAGTTATAATCTTCTTGTGCTGAACCTTTAGATCCAAATTTTCTTCCAAAATATTGATTAGAAAAAGAACACAAAAATCTTAGTGTGAATTACTTAATCCATGTTGTTTTAGAGTCATGTTTAGTCATAATAATTGTCACATTATGTTCTAAGTTTGTGATGAATTTTGATTTTTTTTACTGAATTTTAGATACATTTTTTCTTGTATTCTTGTCATTCTTATCCTATCTTTTGAATTTTGAGTCTAATTCATGCATGTTATTTAGTTTATAACATGTTCTAAATCAATTCCTAGAAGTAGTCTTGTTGTTGAACTTTGTTTTGTTTTCTAAGCTTCCTATATGAGGCCTATGAAGAAATTGAGTTGTGGCTGGATTTGTGAATCAAAATAAGTCTTAAGCTCTCTTGAATTTTTTTATTCAAGAAATTTGAGAATAAACAAGTGAAAGGGAAGTGTGCTTGCTGTTTTGGCTCGAAATTTGTTCTATAATTGATGCCAATTTTATACCAATCTTAGTTATGAAATTTCAATTGAAAATTAGTGTGAAAACAAGTGCCAAAACAGGAGGTTTCTTGAGTCTTATTTTTTTTAGTTTTTTTTACTCTACTATAGAGTCATCCTAGGTTTCTCTTTGAGTCCTAGCTTGCTTTTGTGTGCTTTTTATTGCTTTAATTGTTGACTAATCCTTGCAAATTTGTCTTGTTAAAACTCTATTGGTTTAACTTTAATTTCATGTTTTGGTCTTTGGTTATTGTTGTCTCTTTGTTTCATTGTTTGTGAGTTGCCATATACGGAATTGGAAAGGAGGGTTAGTGCCATTCCTTGAAGAATTTGAGTCAAGAAGCAAGGGGCCAACCACTTTAAGAGCTATGAGACTAAGAAGCACTCCAAATTGAGTGAATCACTAAAGAGAGCACAACCAAAATTGATGACTATTTTGTAATTGGCAATTTACTTACCTTCATTTCTTTCAAATTTTGTAACAACAAGGCCTTTAATTGGAAGTTTGTTGGGAGCCTCCAATAGGTTAGCAAACTTCCATTTGTGTGTAATAATTTTAGGCAATTTTCCCTTAGGACAGTGAGTGTTTTGTTGGGAACCTTAAATGTGGTCATCCAAACACTCTTAGGATCCGCCTAGTTTACATTTCTTGCACTTTAATTTCTTGCTTACTTTCATAGCTTATTTTCTTTACTAGTCACGCCTAGTTTATCTTGTTATTACATAATACTTTCTTCTTGCTTATCATGCTTATCTTGAGTTCTTTTGAACCCTAGCTTTTACCTTTTGCAAACCCCCAACAAGAAAGAACTACGACTTAAGTACCAACATGAGTCATCATTCATCTAGTGTTAATGGTGAGGATACTAGTCATAAGGACCCGCTATCTAGAATCTTCTTAGATGAGTTGAGTTCCCTCAAGTGATGGAAAGAAAAAATACAATGATGATTGTGGAGATTGTAGGGCTTGGATCTTCTTCATCAATGGAGTCTTTTGCTTCTTGAAGTTTAATGGCAGCGGAATGAAGAAGGAAGAAAGATGATTGGAGATGCCACTTCAAGGAGAAGATGAGTCAAAAAGAAACTCAGCATCATAGGAAGCCATGAATACGAGCTTGAAGGAGGAGAATATGAGGGGAAGGAGAAGGAGAGAAGGAGCACGAAATTTTGTGCTCAAATGAGGTCTGAACATTTAAATGTAATTCTCAAATGATCAAAGTTGAAAAAATGCACACATATGGCCTCTATTTATAGCCTAAGTGTCACACAAAAGAGGGAAATTTGAGTTTCTATTCAAATTTCACTTGAATTTGAAATTGAATTTGTGGAGCCAAAATTTCACTAATTATCATTAGTGAATTTTAGTTATGGTTTAGCCCACTAATCGAAGATCAAGTCCAAGATTCTCCACTAAGTATACTTAGGAATCATGAGGCATGTAAAGCATGAAGGACATGCACAAAGTGTGACTATATGATGTGGCAATGGGGTGTAGCAAGCAAATGTTCACCTCCCCCTCTGAAATTTAATTGGATTAGGCTTCTCCAAATTCAATTAAATTTATTTTCCAGCACACATATCAAATATTCACTTAATGCATGTGAAATTACAAAACTACCCCTAATACAAAAACTAGTCTAGGTGCCCTAAAATACAAGGGCTGAAAAATCCTACTTTTCTAATGTACCCTGACTATATTATGGAGCCCTAAATACAAGGCCCAAAAATAATGAAACCTTAATCTAATATGTATAAAGATAAGGGGGCTCATACTTAGCCCATGGGTCTGAAATCTACCCTATGGATCATGAGAACCTTAGGGGGGCCCTTCTCTTGCATCTCTAACCCAATCTTCTTGGAGTCTTCTATCCAATGCCCTTGAGGGGTAGTATTGCATCACTAGTCATGCCTATTTTATCTTGTTATTACATAATACTTTCTTCTTGCTTATCATGCTTATCTTGAGTTCTTTTGAACCCTAGCTTTTACCTTTTGCAAACCCCCAACAAGAAAGAACCACGACCTAGGAACCAACATGAGTCATCATTCATCTACTGTTAATGGTGAGGATACTAGTCATCCAAACACTCTTAGGAACCACCTAGTTTATAATTCTCACTTTAATTTCGTGCTTACTTTCATAGATTATTTTCTTTACTAGTCACACCTAGCTTACCTTGTTATTGCATAATACTTTCTTCTTGCTTATCACGCTTATCTTGTGTTCTTTTGGAACCCTAACTTTGACATTTTTTTCAAACCCCCAACAAGAAAAAACTACAACATAGGAACCAACGTGATTCATCATTCATCTAGTGTTAATGGCGAGGGTACTAGTCATAAGGACCCTCTATCTAAAATATTAGATGAGTTGAGTTCCCTCAAGTTATGGAAAGAAAAAATAGAAAGAAAAGAAAAATTAAAAGAGAGGGTAGAAATAAATCAAGATGAGAGGGAACAAATAAGGGAATAAGAAAGAAGGAAAATACTAAAAGAATTAAGAAAAGAAAAACATGCCTCCTATAGTGGTCATGACCCTTGCAAGAGCCTAAGTGATGAACTTCGTGACTATTATGAAGGAAGGCATATGTCACATCTTAGGCCTTACTCCCATAGGAGAGAAAAGGAAAGAAAGCCTCAAGAGGCCAACATTATCCTCCCATACATCCATGGGAAGGACAATGTAGAGGTTTACTTAGATTGGGAAATAAGGGTAGAGCAACAATTTAAAAGGAAGTCAACTTCAAAATATTATGGCCCTCACTCTTATCCAAAGAAAGACCAAGGTCAAGGCATCTTAGGGGCAGCACCTTCTAAGCCCAAAGATGATAAGGGGAAGACAATAGAAAAGCAACCCCTTAAGGCTAGTATGCAAGAGAATACTAGCTCTATAAAGTGCTTTAAATGTCTTGGAAGAGGACACATTACTTCTTAATGCCTCGCCAAGAAAACCATGATTATGAGGGGCCAAGACATTTATAGTAGTCAAGATGAGGCTACTACTTCACCTTCCTCTAGTGAAAATGAAGAAGCAAAAGGGGAAGAATCTAGTGAAGAAATCTACCCCCAAGAAGAAGGAAAACCTTTAATGGTTAAGGAGGAGTGTAAGGAGGTAAGTGTCTCCTCCAAGAGGTTAGCTAAGAAGGAAAGTCATTTTGCAATAAAGACAAACATTAAAGAAATTTCCACTCTTAGACAACCTCGACATCTTCTCCTTTGTAAAAAGATACTTGTTAGCACTGCCACACCTCTTGGGCTTGAGATTATTCCTCAACTAAAGAAGTTGTTGGATGAGGGTTTGGGTCGTAAAAGCTTAAATCCTTGTGTTTTGTTGGTGCCTAAAATAGGTATTGTGAGGCACCAAATCCCTTTGATAGGTGGTATGATGAATGTGTTGAGTGGTGCAACCCTCTTTTGAAAAATCACTCATGCATCCAACATCTTCATGATTCATATACATAGGGACTCATTAGGTAGGTTTGTTCTTATTTTTTGTTTCATTACAAACCTAGGTGCTCATATAGGACACCTTAGGTTTATCATACTTTTTGGTAGGAGTAATCAACATGAAAATATAAAAAAGGTACTCTTTATTGCATTACTTTCCGTAATTTTGTAAATGGTGATCAAGGGTTTCCCACGAACCCTAAGAGAATAAAGGTCATTTCTAAGTGGCCCACTCCACAAAGTATAAGGAAAATTTGGGACTTCCATGACTTAACAAACTTTTACAAAAGGTTTGTCCCATATTTTTCTATACGTGTAGCACCACTCATTGAGTTGGGGATGAACCATGTTCCCTCTTATGAAGATGCCCAAGAAATGGGTTTTCAGACCTTACCTTAATCCAGCATACCAAACACCACTAATATATATGTTTTTATTCTTTTTTGCAGGTGTTGAACCAAGAAGCCCAGAGTTTCAAGAACCTCTGGATTCTAGGTCAAATCCTTTTAAGGGGGGGGGATATGATGCAATCCTACCCCTAAGTGAATTGGATAGAAGACTCCAAGAAGATTGTGCCAAAGATGCAAGAGAAGGCCTTAGGGTTCTCATGAGCCTTAGGGTAGATTTCGGGCCCATGGGCTAAGTTTGAGCCCACTTATCATTGTACATATTAGATTAAGGTTTTATGATTTTTGGGCCTTGTATTTAGGGCTCCATAATGTATGTTGGGTACCCTTGAAATGTAGGATTTTTAGCCCTTGTATTGGAGGGCACCTAGACTTGTTTTTGTATTAGGGGTAGTTTTGTAATTTCACATGCATTAATTGAATATTTGGTGTGTGAGTTGGGAAATAAATTTAATTGAATTTGGAGAAGCCCAATGCAATTAAATTTTAGAGGGGGAGGTGAGCATTTGCTTGCTACACCTCATTGCCACATCATATAGTCACACTTTGTGCATGTCCTTCATGCTTTACATGCCTTATGACACCTAATCACACTTAGTGGAGAATCTTGGACTTGATATTGGATTAGTGGGCTGAACCATAGCTAATTTCACTAATCATAATTAGTGAAATTTTGGCTCCAAAATTTGGCTCCACGAATTCAATTTCAAAATCAAGTGAAATTTGAATAGAAATTCAAATTTCCCACCAATTTTGTGTGACACTTTGGCTATAAATTGAGGCCATGTGTGTGCATTTTTTTAACTTTGATCATTTGAGAATTACACTTCAAAGTTCATACCTCATTTAAAGTACAAAATTTTGTGCTCTTTCTCTCCCTCTCCCTCCACTCATCTTCTCCTACCTTCAAGCTCTTATCCATGGCTTCCTGTGGTAGTGATCTTTTTCTTGACTCATTTTCTCCTTGAAGTGGCGTCTCTAATCATCTGTCTTCCTTCCCCATTCCACTGCCATTCATCTTCAAGAATCAAAGGACTCCATTAATGAAGAAGATCCAAGGCCTATCAGCTCCACATGGAGCTACATCATAGCTAGCCAAAGACTGATTGAAAAGCTTGCTTTGAAAACTTCCCCTCACCCAAGGCCTTACAAACTACAATGGTGTCACAAACAAGTTTTGATATGCTTCTTCATTGGAAAATATGTTGATGAGATACTGTTTGATGTAGTCCCTATGGAGGCTAGCCATCTCTAACTTGGAAAGCCTTGGCATTATGATAGGGATATATTCCATAATGGTGCCACAAACAAATTTTCATTGGTACATAAAAGGAAAAAGGTTTCCCTCACACCTTTGTCTCCAAGTGAGGTTTGTGAGGATCAAATAAAAATGAGAGTGAAAAGAGAAAAAGAGAGAAAAGAAGAGAAAAACAAAATTAATGAAAAGAGAGAGTATGAAAGGAGAGAAAAGAAAGAAAATAGTAGAGATAAAAAAAAGAGTGAAACTATAAAAAAAAAAAGATGAAAATCTAGAGGAGAGAAAACCGCAGAGCTTGTTCATGAGAGAAAAAGAGCAGAAGAGAGTGATGCTAGCTAGGCAACCTATATTTACTAATGCCTCATGATTACTGTTTGTCTTCTATTGCTAGTTCTTTTGCTTTATGTGTCGAAGAATTATTGAAAAAGTCTGGGGATGTCTTCCTCAATGAACCCCCTCATGGGTTGCCTCCTTTGAGAGGGATAGATCACCAAATTGATCTCATGCCGAGAGTTTCCTTACCAAATAGGCCAGTATATAGAAGTAATCCGAAAGAGACAAAAGATAGCCAAAGACAAGTGGAGAGCTTAATGGAAAAAGGATGGGTTAGAGAAAGTTGGAGCCCATGTTCTATGTCTGTCGTTCTGGTAAATCGAACTTTATCTCAACTTCTATGGTGCTTGGTAGGTAAGAATTTGAAAACTTGGGAGGAACGCCTACCTATGTTGAATTTTCTTATAATAAGGTAGTAAACTCTACTACTTCTTGTTCTGTTTTTGAGGTAGTTTATTGTTCTAGTTCATTGTCCCCTCAATTAGTGGAGAAATTTGAAAGTAGCTGACATCTCTATTTAAGAACAAGAGAAGAAAATTAGTGCGAGAAGGGTATGCAATTGCAAATGTTTAATATTGAAGCTTGAATAATTGCATGGTCATGACTACTGTTGCTCTGTCTTTACACTTATTGAATTTCCTTCCAGGTATATGGATCCAATAACTACTTGAGGTTTAAAATTATGTAATTCTACTTGAATTTTATTTGGTCCTTTTAATGATGAGTGTAACGACCCGCCTCGTCGCTACGATATCACCACTCTAAACCGCGAGAATTTCAATTTTTAAAATGAAAACTCCATTAATTTGCTTATGAAAAATGAAAGTAATTTTTTTTCTCGATATACATTAACCAAACAACGCACCATTACTTAAGTGAATAAATATATATGTAGGTATAGTAACTCAGTACAGATCCTTCACATAATGGAAAGTAAATTGTTCATACATATAATTAAATTTGTGATTTACATCCTCAATTCAACAAAATAATTATGTAACCAGCTACGGAGGAGTTGATTAACAAAACACAACTCTCTCCCAAAATAATCCCAACATCATCACGTTGGCTCGGCGGTTCCAAAAAAGAATCTCACTTCTCGTACTTTACTGCTGTCATTCTGCTCCCACGAACAAAGGTTCGCGATCATCACAGGTACCAACCACACGGTACAAAATTGTAAGGGTTGAGTTTATTATAAAAGAAATTAATACAAAGATCAAATAACCACAATTAGTAAGAAAATATTAACAAATATCATAAGCTTACATAAACATTCACTAGTCCAACACACACTCAACAAATAGTCATCATCAGTCCATAGTTCCAATCAATCAAGCTCAGTATGATGCATACATCTGACCTCAACTCTCAAATGCAATATGGTACCATCCCCAAGGAAATTGCCTAAGCGTGTCCACACGACACTCTCACTTAAGAAAACAAGGAAATAAGTGTCGAGGTCACCCTGTCGTGCACAAGTAACTCCCCCCCCCCCAACGGTGATCAGCCTAAGTCTCAAGTGAGTTCTAAACCGAGTGACATGCCCCCAAGTACAAGTATTCCTCCTCACGAGAAACTACAAGTACATACTAACACAGTTTATACTATTTCCATGTCATATGAAGTAAGAAACATAGGCACCATCAATGCACTGACCGTGGATAATTAAAGATACTAAGCCATCCCCCTCCAGAGATGCTTAAAACTCTTTAACCACTCTATTTCCCCCACCAGGGATATCCAACAAGGTCACTGCACCCCCCATGTACATACACAACATACAACGTATGAAACATGGGCACCACCAATGCACTGACCGTGGATAATTAAAGATACTATGCAATCCCCCTCTAGAGATGCTTAAAACTCTTTAATCACTTTATTTCCCCCACTAGGGATATCCAACTAGGTCACTACACCCCCCATGTACATACACAACATACAACGTATCAAACATGGGAACCATCAATGCACTGACCGTGGATAATTAAAGATACTAAGTCATCCCCCTCTAGAGATTCCAACAAGGTCACTGCACCCCCCATGTACATACACAACATACAACATATGAAACATGGGCACCACCAATGCACTGACCGTGGATAATTAAAGATACTAAGCAATCCCCCTCTAGAGATGCTTAAAACTCTTTAATCACTCTATTTCCCCCACTAGGGATATCCAACAAGGTCACTGCACCCCCCATGTACATACACAACATACAACGTATGAAACATGAGCACCATCAATGCACTGACCGTGGATAATTAAAGATACTAAGCCATCCCCCTCTAGAGATGCTTAAGACTCTTTAACCACTCTATCCCCCACCAGGGATATCCAACAAGGTCACTGCACCCTCAATATACATACACAACACACAATGTATAAAACATGACCACCATCAATGCACTGACCGTGGATAATTAAAGATACTAAGCCATCTCCCTCTAGAGATGCTTAAAACTTTTTAACCACTCTATTTCCCCCACCAGGGATATCCAACAAGGTCACTGCACCCTCCATGTACATACACAAGATACAACGTATGAAACATGGGCACCATCAATGCACTGACCGTGCATAATTAAAGATTCTAAGCCATCCCCCTCCAGAGATGCTTAAAACAATTTAACCACTTTGTTTCCCCCACCAGGTATATCCAACAAGGTCACTGCACCCCCCATGTACATACAAAACATAAAACGTATGAAACATGGGCATCATCAATGCACTGACCATGGAGAATTAAAGATTCTAAGCCATCCCCTTCCAGAGATACTTAAAACTCTTTAACCACTCTATTTCCCCCACCAGGCATATCCAACAAGGTCACTGCACCCTCCATGTACATAAACAACATACAACGTATGAAACATGGGCACCATCAATGCACTGACCATGGATAATTAAAGATACTAAGCCATCCCCCTCTAGAGATGCTTAAAACTCTTTAACCACTCTATTTCCCCCACCAGGGATATCCAACAAGGTCATTGCACTCCCCATGTACATACACAAAATACAACGTATGAAACATGGGCACCATCAATGCACTGACCATAGATAATTAAAGATACTAAGCCATCCCCCTCTAGAGATGCTTAAAACTCTTTAACCACTCTATTTCCCCCACCAGGGATATCCAACAAGGTCACTGCACCCTCCATGTACATACACAAGATACAACGTATGAAACATGGGCACCATCAATGCACTGACCGTGCATAATTAAAGATTCTAAGCCATCCCCCTCCAGAGATGCTTAAAACAATTTAACCACTTTGTTTCCCCCACCAGGGATATCCAACAAGGTCACTGCACCCCCCATGTACATACAAAACATAAAACGTATGAAACATGGGCATCATCAATGCACTGACCATGGAGAATTAAAGATTCTAAGCCATCCCCTTCCAGAGATACTTAAAACTCTTTAACCACTCTATTTCCCCCACCAGGCATATCCAACAAGGTCACTGCACCCCCCATGTACATACACAACATAACATCATCGTAGTGCATTTTCAACATCATCAACATTTCAGCTCAATAACATTCTCAACATCAACATCATCTCATGTCAATGGCATTATCAACAATGAAAACATCATCTCCTATTAACATAATCCTCAATAACAACATCAACTTATCTCAATGTCATCATAAACATCAACATCACCTCATATCAATTAATGTCATCAATAGAAATATCATCAGTAAGTCGCACTCCGCATATATATATATAGTTCATGCCTGAGATTCACACTCCCCAGGTCTTCAGACAACACAAGTCTAATAAAAACAATAATGTTATTCATCAATAATAGATATATCGCATCCCATTAGTCAAAAACATTATTTTTCTTGAAAACCAACATGCATCAGGGACAAACATACATCCCCATAGTTAGGTTCCCTGACCCCCAACTATGGTATTAAAAATTTCAAAAGATAATAAACTCCCCTCACCTATCATGAGCTCTCCTTCAGTTCCTCTTTGCGTTGCTCAGAGGTCTCTCTCGTTCACGCTTGTCAATCCAAACGCAAGGTTCTATATGCCAAATTGAAAGAAATTTAATATAGATTTCAGAAGCAAGGTAATGGCAACATTCAGAGTCAAATACCTCTGTCAAAACATAAAGGGCTAAGGGGTGTTTTGGATTCTACTTAAAGGAGACATTATTTTGAAATTCCAATCACGCCAATGTGACCGGGTGTCGCAACCTACCCTTTGGCGGGAGGGCGACGCGAGACTCGCGGGATGCGTGTTTGATCGAGGCTGTACCCGAATCAAATAAACATGAAAATGCAGTAACTAGGAAGTGATCCTAGGTCGTTTCCCAACGAGCAGTGACAAGCCAAATGTTCATAATATACTTGCAGTAACAGTAACGATGGGGGGGGTTGGTTGTTTGGTAATTAAAGAGCAGAACAAATAAAATGGAATACGAAACTACTAATATTAAAAACGGGTTGTTTCCTCTGATTTAGAAGCCACTCTCTTATCCTGGGTTATGGAGAATTCGTCCCTAACAGTCAACCACTTAATCCAACCCTATTTCAATTTACTAAGCGAAAATCAACTTAGGGTTTTCAATACGTGATTAGGCACCACATACACCAGTTAGCCCTTCGTCCATTAAGCATGAACGCAAGTTAGGCTCAGAGGCAATTAATCGAACACGAAGCGTGCACTGATTAATATTCACGAAATTGGGATAACTGGTGAAGGGAAAACTGCCAGGAAACCACATTACAAACGAAACCTCAAAGAGAGTTGGGCTTCGTCCTCAAAAGGAAACAACACCAGAAAATCTAGCCTTCCATGGATTCAAACAGAAAACGCAAATGAAACATGAAGCAGAAACGTAAATGAACAAGAACGTAAATGAACAGAAACGTAAATGAACAGAAACGTAAATGAAAGTAGAAGAAGAAGCAAGAATGAACTCGTAATTAAAATCAGAAAACGGAAATTTGCATTAAGAACGAAAACTGTAACAAGGGCACAGAAAAACGTGACAACCTAAAACCAAAGCTCTGAATAATGAAAATAGCATAGCAGAATAGAATGCCCTGCACGAATCCCAAGGCAGCTATTTAAAAAGAGTCACTCAAAGTCACTGGGTCCTATTACAATACTCTGGCCCAAAACGAAATAAACACTGAACAACATAAAATAAAATTGCGAAATTTCGTAATTAGAAATTAACTAAGGTAAGCGCTGCTTTATTTGCCCTCTTCAAGTCCACAACCAAAATCCGGATTAAGCCCAATGTTTCATTAATTCCTGAAATTAGATTAAAAACATCAAATTAGCTAAATGAGCCCAAATAATAAAACTGTCTAATTAATTGACAATTAAGACCAATCAATAATTAAAATGGTGCAAAAAGGGTTTAGAAAATAAAAGAAAATGATGGCACATCAGTGTTCCACGAAAGGAATACGCGCGGAGTCGCCACCAACGTTTATTTGAGGAAAACGTTGGAAAAACCGGAAAAGACGTGATCTACGAACTTTTAAGTGAAAGGTTCGGGAGTTGTATTTACGGACGGGGAAGGTGTTAGCACCCCACACGTCCGTCCCAAGGGACGGCAGCCTTTTAATCGAATGTGCAAACATGACCTTGATTTTTATGTTCCCTTTTTATGCCTTTATATCCTTTATACCCTTTTTATATTTTTTTCTTTTTGTGGTCGACAAGAGTGTTTCCCTTTGCTCCTACGTATTCCTCAATTGCGATGAGGAAATCAGACCTACGTAGTTCTTTTTTATCAAGTGGTTCTTTTTACTTAAAAAGTGATCATTTTAAGGCGTTGGACCTTGAAAAATGATCCATTTTACTTAGAAAGAAATTGAAATGACAAACTTCAAAAACCTATTTTTATGGACGAGCTTGACTAGGCGAGTTGATTTTAGCCTTAATTTCACTTTAGTTATTAGTCAATTCAATTAAGAATGAGGAATCCCAAAGAGAAAACGTCCGATTGATTTTCCGCTTTATTTTACTAAAAGACGTTTTTTATTATTATATTGTTATCTTACCTCTTTTTTATTTCCAACGTGGTTACAGCACGACCGAACGGTCGGAATTCATTTTAACCAAAGTTAACGGATAATACAATTCAAACGATCGGTGGAAATTTATTTTTATTTTAGTTTAAGCGAGAAATGACTTAAATAAAATGGTTTAAGCACGTCAAAAGGGGGTATAAAAAAGTAAATGAAACGAGAATAAAAATACACGAAACACAATGTGGACCACCATGGGTACATAGAATGAATCGAAAATCTTGGTTCGAGGTACTTACCCGTTGAAGATCGAAGAACGATGAAGAACGAATGAAGAACGTCGAAGAACGGTCGAAAACCTTCGCGAAATTCCTTACGGAAAACGTTACGGAAACGTTTCGGAAGCGCCTCGGCTTAGATTTTCTTCACGGAAACAATTTTTCCAAGCAAATTCGAAAGAGAGAGAAGTGCCTAAGGGGCTGAACCCTTTTCCTTCTCACTTCCTCCCCTATTTATAGCAAAATAGGGGAGGTGCTTGCCGCCCAGCTCGCCCAGGCGAGCAGGGTTGCTTCCTCCAGAAGCAACAGCCTTCTGGAGGAATATGCTGGAGGGCCCAAGTGGGCCTGGTTGCTATTTGCACCCCCATTTTTACTGAGTACACCCCCTGCCTTTTTTTTGGTGATTCTTTTTTCGTAAAGTTACGGAAACTTACGAATTTCGTAACGATACTTGTTTTCTTTCCGTAATGTTACGGAACCTTGTGGATTACATAATCATCCCCTTTTTGACTTACGGAATGTTACGGAACCTCACTTATTTGTGCAACGATGCTTCCATTTGATTTCCGGTGTGTCACGGAACCTTACGGATTGTGCATCAATATTTTCTTTTGTTTTTCGGCATGTCCCGGAATTTCACAAATTGCCTAATGATGGGTGCCAAGCACCTCACAAGGACCAAAGAAAAGTCGCATGTCATCAAGCAAAGGTCCCCGGACGAAATTAGGGTATGACAGTTGCCCCTCTTTACTTGTCTTTTATTGGAAATAAAAGGAAAGTAAAGATAAGACACTAATTTCGTTCCTCTCGGTTGACGAGAGTCGCGGGTGACCATAAAATTTCCGCATGCAAATGACTTGTTGTTCCCGGGGGAACAAAAGGTGCAGAAGACTATGTCAGTCTCTGCATGCTATCAAGCGTTCTGTCTTACAGATAGCAAAAGAATGTTTATACGGATAACCACTCGGGTATTTCCGCCCGTCAGCATGACTCAAAAGTCAGTATGACAGATCATGTAAGTGCGGAAGATGATGTAAATCTCCGCGTGTCAACGGGCTTGTCGGCCGCGATTGACGAAGGGTACAGAATGACCACATTGGCCGCTGCTTGTCATCGGGCCCGCCGCCTCTTGATGACAAAAGGGTGCGGATAACCGTAAGGTGTCTCCGCGTGTCATCGGGCCCGCCGCCTCTGGATGACAAAAGGGTGCAGAATGACCAAATTTTGTCTCTGCGTGCCATCGGACACAGCTGTGTCTGAATGGCAAAGGGGTTCGGAATAACCAAATTTTGTCTCCGCATGTCATCGGGCTTGCCGCCTCTGGATGACAAAAGGGTGCAGAATGACCAAATTTTGTCTCTGCGAGCCATCGGACACGACTGTGTCTGAATGGCAAAGGGGTGCGGAATGACCAAATTTTGTCTCCGCGTGTCATCGGGCCCGCCGCCTCTGGATGACAAAAGGGTGCATGTCACATGACCTCAGGTGCTGATAACCGTAAGGTGTCTCCGCGAGCTACCAGCTCTTGGGTCATGGTAACAGAAAGCGGTGTGGTCGACAAAAGCGAGGCTTTTGCTCCTACGTATCCTCCAATGAGGAACTCAGACCTACGTAGTTCTGGATAACTTGTGAGACTTGAAAAAGTCTCGGTGTTTTCTCCACTAAAATGCAAACATGCTTTAGCAAAGAGACAAACATTCCAACTGATTAGAGCAGCATATGCCCCCCCTTTTTTTTTTGTGAAAAACAATGCGTCTACCAGGGAAGGAGAGTCTGCTGATGAAACCCCCCCCATAACCATAAATGAGATTTTGGATGTTAGCATTTCGTTTCTAAATGACCATTTAGAGGAAACACCGAGTTCGACAAAAATAGAAGAAATCCACTCAAAGTGTATCAATCTCGCACAGGTAAGTGTTTCATCCTAATTTCGAACCATAGATATGTCATGACTTGACTTTGCTAATTATTTCCTATCAAATCAAAGATTACATGCGTGATCATGGATCAATAGGACTTCCCTTGGGGATGGGTTCTTTTGGTGGATTTTTCGGCTTTTGATTTTTTTGGCTTTTTCTTTTTCTGTTTTTGTTTGACGCGAGGCGAGCAAGTCACCAACGCACAGGATTTTGGTTGGTAATCAAAGGGAGAAGACCACTTTTGGTCATGGTTTCCTTTCCTTCTTTTTTGTTCATTTGGTGACAATTCTGTATACGTTCAGATATTGTCTGGTCCAAAGACCTTTCTGCATATTTCTTCTGTTTTCTTTCAATCCTTGATCAGGAGATTTCTTTCCTTTTCTTTCTGCTTTCTCCCATTCTTTGATTGGGAATTTCCTTTCTTTTCTTTTTGCTTTCTCCCACTTTTGATTGGGAATTTCCTTCTTTTCCTTTTGCTTTCTCCCACTTTTGATTGGGAATTTCCTTCTTTTCCCCCCTTTTTTTCTTTTTTGCTTCCGAGGGTAAGGATTGACATTCTCACCCTGAGTCGAGGTTTATGGTGAGTCAGGATTTTGGCTCAAGGCTTGTAGAATGGCTAGACATGATACATGTCAGGGTTTGGTTTGGTTCAAGGATAAAAGGGATGCCCTACATTATTTCCATGACACAAATGCAAAAATGATGATTTGGAAACTTTATGCAAAACTGGTCATGTATGCACCTATGCGGACACTCAAGTGTCAAATTTTTATGGTCATGTGATGCTAGGGCTCATGATTCATTTCCTCTATTTTTAGTCAACCCAATGTTTCCAAAATATGTTCTTTTACCAATTTGTGCATTCATCCTAGTCCATTTTGGGTACTCGGGAAAATTTCACGGCATTCACCCTTCAGGTGTATACACATTTTTTTCAAAAACTAGTTACGATCAGTGAATTTTTTAAAGAAAAGTTGGAAGTCATCTCTTTTTAGAAGCATGTTGGTTTTTCAGCTGGACAACTTATTTTTCTTTTTCTTGTCTTTTTCCTTTTTATCATTTGTTTATTTCTTTTTCTTGTTTGTTTTTCGTTTTTTTTTCTTTTCCCTTTTTTTTTCATGAGGTATTTTGCTACCTAAACATGTGTATATTTTTGTGAGGTATTTTTGCTATATACATGCATATCCAAGGTATCTTGCTACCTAAACATACATATATATGTTTTGTAAGGTATTTTTGCTATATACACGCATATCCAAGGTATCTTTCTACCTAAACATACATATATATATTTTGTGAAGTATTTTTTGTTTACATACATGCATATCTAAGGTATCTTTCTACCTAAACATACATATATATATATATATATTTTGTGAAGTGTTTTTTTGTTTACATACATGCATATCTAAGGTATTTTCACTACCTAAACATACATATATATATTTTGTGAGGTATGACTACCTTCCGAGCTTGCGCTTGTTTTATTTAAATTCCCAGGATCATGAGCAACTAGGTGTGTCCTACTATAAAAAGTGATCAAATAACAAGCATAGATTCAAAAGGTACTAGGTTGCCTCCTAGTAGCGCTTCTTTAATGTCTTGAGCTGGACGCATGATGGCTTGTCGGTCACTGACCTAGTACTTTGCTTACCTTTGGCTTTGGACTTGGTCGCCTATGGGTCGGCCATGTGTCGTAGGCAACGCTCTTACCTTTTTATGGATGAGCTGAGGTGAACTCTAGAGGTGGTGGCGGTGTGTCTATTGCCCGCTACCGGCCATCCCAATGCTGATGTGGTGTTTCGCCCTGCGCCTGCCTGGGGGCGCAGTACTTCTTGATGAAAGCTCGATTGGTAGGGGGGGCCTGATGACCTCGCTGGGGGCGACATGCACTCCCTAGAACTGACAGAGACCCGTATTTAGAGCTGGCAACTCCAAGACCCTGTTGGCCTTCTTCGGGTCCACTAGGTGTCTTGCGGGCACAATCCCTGCAAACAATAGATGACATCAGAAATCAGTTGGGGGAGGTGCATACTTACCTATGCCACGACGACATGAACTTGCTGGGGGGAACGGGCGCCCTGCAGGGCCGACAGAGGCCCGTAACCAGAGCTGGAAACCCCAGGGCCCTGTTGGACTTCTTCAGGTCCACTGGGTGTCTCTGTGGGTGCGATCCCTGCAAACAATAGATGGTATCAGAAATCAGTTGAACCATATGCATACTTACCCATGTCGGGACGACACAGACCAACTGATACTTTTGCAGGGGGAGATTGGCATTGCGGTCGCTGGGCAGAATGTTGCTAAGTAGCAATGTCATCTATATCTGTGTAAGAGTGGTCATGTTGGTGCGCATGATCCGCACTCGTCTCTTTGCAGCGGCACGGGTGAAATCTTGCCCCGGTATGCATAGTAGCTGTGTGATAGCCTCCCTCTCTGGTTGTGCTCGCACAGTTGGCCCTCCTCCAATATCAGGGGGTGGCCCAGGAACCGTTAAAAGGAAACTACTGGTCCCTTAACCGGGAGTGCAAGTCTCGGTTAAGCATTTAAGGACAGAGGACCTTAAATTCTCTTAAGGTGCGGATGTGGAGCACACTGAAAATGAGGACACGTAGCCCTCTAAAGGTGAGGGCGTGCAGTCCTCTGAGGGTGAGGACGTGCAGTCCTCTGAGGGTGAGGACGTGCAGTCCTCTGAAGGTGAGGACATGCAGTCCTCTGATGGTGAGGACATGCAATCCTCTGATGGCGAGGGCGTGAAGCCCTCTGAAGGTGAGGGCGTGTAGCCCTACGAAGGTGAGGACGTGTAGTCCTCTGATGGCGAGGGCGTGTAGCCCTTTGAAGGTAAGGGCCTATAGCCCTACGAAGGTGAGGACGTGCAGTCCTCTGAAGGTGAGGACGTGTAGTCCTCTGATGTGAGGACGTGTAGTCCTCTAAAGGTGAGGACGTGCAGTCCTCTAAGGTGAGGACGCGTAGTCCTTTGAAGGTGAGGACGTGTAGTCCTCTGATGTGAGGACGTGTAGTCCTCTGAAGGTGAGGACGTGTAGTCCTCTGAAGGTGAGGGCATGCAGTCCTCTGAGGGTGAGGACGTGCAATCCTCTGAGGGTGAGGACGTGCAGCCCTCTGAAGGTGAGGACATGCAGTCCTCTGATGGTGAGGACATGCAATCCTCTGATGGTGAGGGCGTGAAGCCCTCTGATGGTGAGGGCGTCTAGCCCTACAAAGGTGAGGACGTGTAGTCCTCTGATGGCGAGGGCGTGTAGCCCTTTAAAGGTAAGGGCCTGTAGCCCTACGAAGGTGAGGACGCGCAATCCTCTGAAGGTGAGGACGTGTAGTCCTCTGATGTGAGGACGTGTAGTCCTCTGAAGGTGAGGACGTGCAGTCCTCTAAGGTGAGGACGCGTAGTCCTCTGAAGGTGAGGACGTGTAGTCCTCTGATGTGAGGACGTGTAGTCCTCTGAAGGTGAGGACGTGTAGTCCTTTGAAGGTGAGGGCATGTAGCCCTATGATGGCGAGGACATGTAGTCCTCTAAAGGTGAAGGCATGTAGCCCTACGAAGGCGAGGACGTGTAGTCCTCTGAAGGTGAGGGCGTGTAGCCCTCTGAAGGTGAGGACGTGCAGTCCTCTAAGGTGAGGACGCGTAGTCCTCTGAAGGTGAGGACGTGTAGTCCTCTAAAGGTGAGGATGTGCAGTCCTCTAAGGTGAGGACGCGTAGTCCTCTGAAGGTGAGGACGTGTAGTCCTCTGATGTGAGGACGTGTAGTCCTCTGAAGGTGAGGACGTGTAGTCCTCTGAAGGTGAGGGCATGTAGCCCTATGATGGCGAGGACATGTAGTCCTCTAAAGGTGAGGGCATGTAGCCCTACGAAGGCAAGGACGTGTAGTCCTCTGAAGGTGAGGACGTGTAGCCCTCTGAAGGTGAGGACGTGCAGTCCTCTAAGGTGAGGACGCGTAGTCCTTTGAAGGTGAGGACGTGTAGTCCTCTCAAGGTGATAGGTACAAGTACCCAAGGGTGCACCCTTATGAGAAAGCAAGAGATCGACTCATCGAGAGGGTCGGTCATCCCAAATCCACAAGATTTGGACATTAGATGTAGGAAATCTATGCAGTTAACATGATTTTTAGGGATGCAGATGCATGCAACCTTTGTCGTGAAATTTGGTAAATGCGGACCTCATATGAAACAATGCAATGTAATGGAAAGTTGTACAATGTTCATGACATTCTTTCCCTATTTTTTTATTTTGATTTTGATTTGATTTTTTTGGGAAACACATATTGATTGTCCTTTTGAAAAAGGTGATAGTCCATGCAACCTTATCCTATCTTTTGCAAATCTCTCCGAGAACTCCCTCAGAGTGTGTGTTCTATTTGATTTAGTCACTTGACCATTTTGGAGTGACAGCAATGGAGTTGTTTGATGTTTGATCAATCCATTGAAATCCTAGGGTTTGTCCCCCCTTTTTTGTTAAAAACATCGATGGGTGAGAACTTTTGATCGGCCCCTATGTTCACTTGAGGCTCATGCACGGTGCCCCTCATTGCCCCAGTGTAAGGCTTTGAGGTACCAATCGTTGTCTTTCGTCATGACCTTGTAGGAGGGAACCTATTGGGTGAGAACTTCTAATCTGCCCCTAGGTTCACTTGAGGCTCATGCACGATGCCCCTCATTGCCCCAGTGTAAGGCTTTGAGGTACCAATCGTTGTCTTGTTTTCATAGCCTCGTAGTGAGGAAGAATGAAAGAAGCAGTTGATTCTTGCAAAAAGAATTTTCCAAGGACGAGAAATAGTTGAAGAATTTTTTCAATTGATGGATTAAGTCAAATGACTCCTATGTAAAAGCAAGATGTTTTGATGTTTTGATGATGCCGAAGGATCAAGTGCTTCTAAGTTTTATTCGAGACAAGAATCCAAGAAAATCAAGATATATGATCAAGTTGATCTCTAGAATCTTTAGGAAGAAGTTTCCAAATTGAAAAACGAGAGGTTTGACCAAAGAATTCTATCATTTCAAATTGAGATTTGCTTTCTGGTAATCGATTACCAGCAGCTGAAAATGTTTATAACAGTCACTAGAAATTTGAATTCAAAATTTATAATGTGTAATCAATTACACATGGATGGTAATTGAATACCAGCAGTTTTTTTTTTTTTTGAGAATTTTAAAATCTGTAATCGTTTGCACAAGTCTTGTAATCGATTACTAGAGGGGATTTTCAGAAAATAATTTCCAAGAGTCACATCTATTCAAAATTTTTTATGAATGGCCATTAAAAAGAGTTTTCATTGCCCAAAAGTTTTATCCTCTCAAAAGATTAAGAGAGTTTTTCTGAACTGAAATGTGTTATCCTCTCAAAAAGATTCCTTGGTCAACCACTTGCATATTCAATAAGGAATTTTGATTGATCTTCATTGTACAATCTATCTCTTTTAAGAGAGATTTCTTCTTCTTATTTCTGAAAAGGGATTAAGAGACCGTGGGTCTCTTGTTGTAGAGGATTCCTGAACACAAGGGAAGGGTTGTCCCTGTGTGGTTTAGACTTTGTAAAAGGAGTTTTACAAAGAGAGTGGAAAATCTCAAGTGGGTTGCTTTAGGACTGGACGTAGGCACGGGAAGTGGCCGAACCAGTATAAATCAAGCTTGCATTCCTCTCTTCCCTTAAACTTCTTTTATTTATTGTTATTTATCTTTTGCTTTAAAGAAGTTTATTATGAATTGTCTTTTGAGTAATTCATGTTAAGGGTGCATTGTTAATCCGAAAAGAGAGAGTGAAAGTTTAATTGAGGAATAGTCTTTGTATCTTAATTCAACCCCCTTTTTTCTTAAGGTAACTGAGGCTATTTGTCCAACATCCTATTCTTGATAACTCACTTCTCTCTAAAAAGACAGACTTTCCGGAATGAGGTCACATGAACGTCTTGAAAACACAGTCAATCAAATGCCTTTTTTATTTTTTATTTTGAAACTTATTTTTTTTTATTTTGAAACTTATTTGTTTTGAACTTTACTCATTGTTTTACGGCACCCCCATCAACGTGAAGGACGAGTAATCTCTGATTGAACGATCTTAGAAGTCCAAACTCAAGAGCACAGGTCACTTGAGCAAACAGACCAATGGCTTGCACCCACTTCCGGTGAAAGTTGAAAATCCTGATGAGTCATTAGAGACATCTAACAACAGCTTTCAAAATTGTCCCATGTGTGGCATCTCTTGTCAATGTCAGGATTTACACGCGATTCTCCTCAAATTTCAGCCAGCCCATATCAATTAGACCTTGCACCTTACGCTTCAAAGCCCTACAATGCTCAATGGAACGCCCCGGGGCTTCTCCGCGACAAGCACACGTTGCGTTCGAGTCGTATTCTTGGAGAAATGGAGGTTGATGAACCTCGGCTAGGGTTATGGCTACCATTGAATTATCAAGTAGATATGGGAGCAAGTCAGCATAGGACACTGGAATTGGGGTGAATTCTACAGGCTTTCTCGCTGCAAAATTCACTTCTTGGTTGGTGTTTTTGGTTTGTGCTAAAGGTGGTGTTTGTCATTGGAAGTGCGGTAGGTAGGCTTTGTGGTTGATTTTAGGGATGGCCTTTGTGGATAAAATGGCAGTAGGTAAGGAGAAGGTTTGTTATTGGCTGAGTAATGACATTGTTGGGTTGATGGGAAACTTGGCCGTATAGGAATGGCAGTCATAACATGGGCTTCTCCCTTATTCTCACCCTCTTCATTTGCCCCAGTTTTCTCATTCGTCCAAGTGGGATGATTAAATTTGCCTCTTTTCAGACCCGCTTTGATCCTTTCGCTGGCGAAGTGCAAATCCGCAAAGCTTGAAGGTGTGTAACCCACCATTTTCCATAGTAGAACACTGGTAACATGTCTACTATCATTGTGATAATCTCTTTCTCTATTTATTGGGGGCGCTACTTGAGCTGCCAAGTCTTTCCATCTTTGGGCGTATTCTTTTGAAAGATTCGTGCCCCCTTTTTGCACATGTTCTATTGTTGCATCCTATCTGAAGACATTATGCTGACACTGCCTAACGAAGGCAACCTCTAGGTCCTTCCAAGAATGGACTCGGGAAGGTTCCAAGTTAGTGTACTAGGTAACAGCTACCCCAGTAAGACTTTCTTGGATGGAATGTATCAGCAATTCCTCATCTTTTGCGTATGCCTCCATCTTTCGATAATACATCTTTAGATGGTTCTTGGGGCAAGTAGTCCCCTTGTACTTGTCAAAGTCCAACCCCTTGAACTTGGGAGGGGATATGATATTGGGTACTAGGAACAACTCTTCTAGGTTAGCAAAGGCATAATCTTCACCTCCTTCAATGGCCCTGAGCCTTTCCTTTAGATGATCCACCTTTCCCTTTTCAGCCATAGCAGGAGGGGCTCTTCCCACCGCAAAATGCAAGGGTTATGGTTGTGGGCGAAACTGAGGGCCCTCCAAAGTGTTTGGCATGGGTATACCACCAACTGCTTGCCCTTCAGTGGTATATCCGAGGCAAGGCTCGAAGTTGGCTAGATTGTGGTGGGGAATTTCATGTGCCTCCCCCATGGGTTGAGAGACATTTCAATGAGTATGGGAGCGGAGTTATTGAAATCCTCATTGGGAATGTATGCCACATTGGGTGGTGTATAGTTGGGAGGCCAGCCATATGGTGGGAAGGCATGCTTGTTTTGAATTTGCGCATAATGGGGGGCCGCCCGTACTTCCCTAATCTTTGCCTACTGTCATACCCTAATTTCGTTCGGGGACCTTTCCTTGATGACATGCGACCTTTCTTTGGTCCTTGTGAGGTGCTTGGCACCCATCATTAGGCAATTTGTGAAATTCCAGGACATGCCGGAAAACCAAAAAATATTGATGCACAATCCGTAAGTTTCCGTGACACACCGGAAATCAAATGGAAGCATCGTTGCATAATTAAGTGAGGTTCCGTAACATTCCGTGAGTCAAAAAGGGGATGATTATGTAATCCGCAAGGTTCCGTAACATTACGGAAAGAAAACAAGTATCGTTACGAAATTCGTAAGTTTCCGTAACTTTACAAAAAAAAGAATCACCAAAAAAAACAGCAGAGGGGGGTGTACTTAGTAAAAATGGGGGTGCAAATAGCACCCAAGCCCACTTGGGCCCTCCAGAATATTCCTCCAGAAGGCTGTTGCTTCTGGAGGAAGCAACCTGGCTCGCCTGGGCGAGCTGAGCTCGCCTGGGCGAGCTGGGTGGCAACCACCTCCCCTATTTTGCTATAAATAGGGGAGGAAGTGAAGAAGAAAAGGGTTCAGCCCTTTAGGCACTTCTCTCTCTTTCGAATTTGCTTGGAAAAATTGTTTCCGTGAAGAAAATCTAAGCCGAGGCGCTTCCGAAACGTTTTCGTAACGTTTTCCGTGAAGAATTTCGCGAAGGTTTCGACCGTTCTTCGACGTTCTTCATTCGTTCTTCATCGTTCTTCGATCTTCAACGGGTAAGTACCTTGAACCAAGCTTTTCGATTCATTCTATGTACCCACGGTGGCCCACATTGTGTTTTGTGTATTTTTATTCCCGTTTCATTTACTTTTTATACCCCCTCTTGACGTGCTTAAGCCATTTTACTTAAGTCATTTCTCGCTTAACTTAAAAATAAAATAAATTTCCTCCGGACGTTTGAATTGTATTATCCGTTAACTTCGATTAAAATGAATTCCGATCGTTCGGTAGTGCCGTAACCACGTTGGAAATCAAAAAGAGGTAAAAAATAATAATATAATAACAAAAACATACCTTTTAGTAAAATAAAGCGGAAAATCAATCGGACGTTTTCTCTTTGGGATTTCTCATTCTTAATTGAATTGACTAATAACTAAGGTGAAACTAAGGCTAAAATCAACTCGCCTAGTCAAGCTCGTCCACAAAAATAGGCTTTTAAAGTTTGTCATTTCAATTTCTCACTAAGTAAAAATGGATCATTTTTAAGGTCCAACGCCTTAAAATGATCACCACTTAAGTAAAAAAGAATCACTTGATAAGAAAGAACTACGTAGGTCTGATTTTCTCATCCCAAATTGATGAATACGTAGGAGCAAAGGGAAACATCCTTGTCGACCACAAAAAAGAAAAAATATAAAAAGGGTATAAAGGATATAAGGACATAAAAGGGAATGTAAAAATCAAAGTCATGTTTGCACATTCGATTAAAGGCTGCCGTCCCTTGGGATGGACGTGTGGGGTGCTAATACCTTCCCCGTGCGTAAATACAACTCCCGAACCTTTCACTTAAAAGTTTGTAGATCGCGTCTTTTCTGGTTTTTCCGACGTTTTCCTCAAATAAACGTTGGTGGCGACTCCGCACGTATTCCTTTCGTGGAACACGCAACCCGCGAGTCTCGCGTCGCCCTCCCGCCGAAGGTTAGGTTGCGACAGTTGGCGACTCCACTGGGGACAGTTTTTAGAGAGTTAGGCCATTTAATTTTGTGCAATGTTTTACCATGACTTATCCCTTTGTTAGTTTCCCTTCATTATGTTCTTGTGTGTATAAGCTCTTTATTGCTTTTAGTGTGTTTTAAAATGTATGCATGAGGTAAATATTTATTCATTTGATGCACACAAACACCAACACTATTTGCACACACTGTGAGTGAAAAAGGGCCCTATACCCGGGTTCGTGGGAACATAAAGAGTGGAGGTGAATCTGTGATCATGCTAGGTCTCCGACTTGCTTGATTACAGCGAACCCTCATCTAGAGCTTTTCTCTTTGAAAACTTATTGTTGCTAGTAGTCCCTACTGCTACAATATGTTCTTCAAAGAGGATAATACCTCTAGAAACCATCAAAAGAGATATGACTACCTTGGGGGTTATCACTAAATGCCTAGTTAGTTCTCTCCCTTATAGGTCCCTTAAATAGGGGCACGAGCAAACACGCTGCGTGCCATTTTTCACACTGCCATGCATAAGTATCATATACCCTTTTGCTTATGTTCAGTGAATATTGTCATACTGTGTACATTCCCGCATTGTGTCTTTTGCATAGGCATCGCATATGGGTTCTGTCTTGATCCCTTGTGTAAACAAACCAACGGAGGGTCCATGTCGCCTTCTTAAAAACGTACGTTGGGGCACTTTGCTACCCCTAGACGTTGTGTCTAAGAAGGGGACGAATTCCCCGGACCCCCGCATTCCTAGATTGCATCTGTGTTATATGCATTCCTTCATGCATTCATTCATTCCACCCATGAGATATCGGAGTTTTGATTTGCACCAGCTTTTGTCTCACTTTAGCAAGCATGGGAACAAATCAAACCGGCAAGAGGTTCTACCAAGTCAAGGTTAAAAGCTTAGATACCACCAGCATCAAGGAATTAGGGCGGTTGATGGAACCTCTCCAAATGCAAACTTTCCGCAAGACTTACGGAAAGATCTTAGAGTTGACCTTAGCAGAGGTATCCATAGAAGCCATTGCATCACTCACCCAATACTACGACCAGCCTTTGAGATGCTTCACATTCGGAGACTTCCAATTAGTACCAACCATTGAAGAATTTGAGGAGATTCTAGGATGTCCTCTCGGGGGAAGAAAACCATATCTTTCATCCGGGTGTCTCCCCTCTTTGAGCAGAATTGCAACTGTGGTCAAGGATTCAGCAAGAGGTTTGGACCACATAAAACAGACTCGGAACGGCATAGCGGGCCTACCACGGAGGTACCTAGAAGACAAGGCAAGGGGTATGGCCAATCAAGGAGATTGGGTCCCGTTTATGGATGTGTTAGCTTTGCTAATTTTTGGGGTCGTCCTCTTTCCAAACGTGGATGGTTTGGTGGACCTAGCAGTAATCGACGCTTTCCTTGCCTACCACCATAGCAAGGAAAGTCCGGTGGTAGCTGTCTTGGTAGATCTATTTGACACATTTGACCGAAGGTGCGAAAAGAGTAGCGCACGGATCATCTGTTGCTTGCCCGCCCTCTGTGTTTGGTTGGTTTCGCACTTGTTCCAACAAGACACAAGACATCCATGTCCGCTCCTGAGCCATCGCTCGTGTACTGAAAAGAGGAGAATAGATTGGGACCAGCTTTTGGCCGGGATAGGAGGTAGAACAATCAGTTGGTTCCCCCGATGGAAAGAAGGAAAAGAAGGAGTCCTTTTCTCATGTGGAGGATACCCAAACATTCCGCTGGTAGGAACGAGGGGTTGTATTAACTACAATCCCGCGCTCACTATAAGACAACTAGGGTACCCCATGAGGGGAGCACCGACGGAAGAAAGCATGTCTCCTTTCCTTGTGAGGGATTTCGGCGCACAAAATTCCAAGACTATACAAAGAATCCATAAGGCATGGGAAACCCCGTTAAGGAAAGATCAAGAACTTAGAGGCATTCGTAATGGCATCATTGGTGGCTACCATGAATGGTTGAAAGTTCATATACGAGGTTTAGATTGGCTCGCCAAGTTAAAAGTCGTCAGCGAAGAGAGTTTTGAAGCACCGGAAGAGGACGAAGAAGTCCAAGCTCTCAAAAGCGAGTTAGGAAAGGCGAAACTTGCCAAAGAGAAGTTCAAGTTGGCCGCTACACACATCCGGAAGGAGTATGCCGGATTACGGGAAGAGAATGCAATTACCACCAGAGCCCTTGAACAAGAGACCAAGAGGGCTCGCAAGGAAGAGTATGGCCGGAATAAATTTCGCGGAGCTCTATGGGGTAGCAATAGTGAACTCAAGCTGCGAAGGGAAGAGAGGGACCAGTCGCGAGCACATAGCATGGTTATGAAAGAGGAGTTAGTTGCTTGTTCAAGGTCCAAAAGAAGCTTGTCTCAGCGTTTATGCGAGACGGAGACCAACATGCTAGCTATCATCGCCAAGTACCAAGAAGAGTTAGGTCTAGCCACGGCCCACGAGCATAGAATCGCGGACGAGTATGCTCAAGTATACGCGGAAAAGGAGGCTAGAGGAAGGGTGATCGACTCTTTACACCAAGAGGCAACCATGTGGATGGATCGGTTTGCTCTTACCTTGAATGGGAGTCAAGAACTTCCCCGCTTGTTAGCCAAGGCCAAAGCGATGGCAGACACCTACTCCGCCCCCGAAGAGATTCATGGGCTTCTCGGCTATTGTCAGCATATGATAGACTTAATGGCCCACATAATTAGAAATCGTTAGGAAACTTGTATGGTCTCTCAGACCTTGACTAGATACGACTTTCTTTTTGAAATAAAATGAGTTGGTCCCATGTTTCTACTCCAAAAAGCTTGTGCAAATCAAATCACTCCTACATTTCATCTCTAGCATGCATTTTTTCTTTACCCACTCCTCACGTTTGGTTTTCTTTTCAAGGGAAAAACACCATAACTAAACGCGCCACAAGGCATCCCTATCGCACCAGATCCAAATCTAGAACGATGGGTGATCAAGAGGAGACACAAGAACAGATGAAAGCCGACATGTCGGCTCTGAAAGAACAAATGGCCTCCATGATGGAGGCCATGTTAAGTATGAAGCAGCTCATAGAGAAGAACGCGGCCACTACTGCCGCTGTCAGTTCGGCTGCCGAAGCAGACCCGACTCTCTTGGCAACTGCGCACCATCCTCCCTCGAACATAGTAGGACGGGGAAGGGACACACTGGGGCACGATGGCAGCCCTCACCTGGGATACAACCGAGCGGCTTACCCTTATGGATTGTCGCCCAACTACTCACCACCCGTCTTGCAAGAAGATGCGGGCCACATTGCTTCTCCTGTCCTTGAAAGAGAGCCTCCTCAACAGCCCGACGAAGTCCACAAAGACTCTCAAGACTATGCTCGAAGGGATGTCGAGTTCTATCCCCCGATCCCCGAAGGGCCGGCACCAGGCACGTTGCTTCAACCCAACATCGCGGCATCACCAATAGTTTTGTCCACGGAAGGACCGCCCTCAGCAACTGAAGAAAGGAGGAAGCTCAATCTCCTTGAGGAAAGATTGAGGGCCGTGGAAGGATTTGGGGACTATGCGTTCGCAGACATGACGGATCTTTGCTTAGTACCCGATGTTGTTATTCCCCCGAAGTTCAAAGTGCCGGACTTCGACAAGTATAAAGGGACGACTTGTCCCAAAAACCATCTCAAGATGTACTGCCGTAAGATGGGCGCCCACTCTAAGGATGAAAAGCTATTAATACACTTCTTTCAAGATAGCTTGGCCGGAGCCGCGGTAGTGTGGTACACTAATTTGGAAGCTTCCCGTATCCGTACTTGGAAGGATCTGATTACTGCCTTCCTAAGGCAGTATCAGTACAATTTTGATATGGCTCCCGACCGCACTCAACTGCAGAATATGTTCAAGAAAGAGGGTGAAACCTTTAAAGAATATGCGCAGCGGTGGAGGGATTTGGCGGCACAAGTAGCTCCTCCCATGGTTGAGAGAGAGATGATCACCATGATGGTAGACACTCTGCCAGTGTTCTACTATGAGAAGTTAGTAGGTTACATGCCGTCCAGCTTTGCGGATCTGGTGTTTGCCGGGGAAAGAATCGAGGTAGGACTGAAAAGAGGAAAGTTTGATTACGTTTCCTCCACGAGTGCGAATGCCAAAAGAGTCGGGGCAACAGGGGCAAAAAGGAAGGAAGGAGATGCCCATGCCGTCTCTTCAACACTCGCGTGGGTCAAACCCCAGCAAACGCCTCATGGTACCCATCAGTACGTGCAACATCACCCGAGCTTCTCGGCTCATACCGGAAACGCCTCTAGTTCAACACCCATGCAGCCTAAGGCACCCACCCAGAGGGAAGCTCCCCAAGTTCCAACTCCGAACACGACTCGCCCGGCCGGTAATTCCAACACGACAAGGAATTTCCCTCCGAGGCCATTTCCGGAATTCACCCCACTCCCAATGACGTACGAAGACCTTTTGCCATCCCTCATCGCCAATCATTTGGCCGTGGTAACTCTTAGAAGGGTCCTCGAACCCCCTTTCCCGAAGTGGTATGACCCTAACGCAACTTGCAAGTACCATGGGGGTGTCTCGGGGCATTCCATTGAAAAATGCTTGGCCCTTAAATACAAGGTCCAACATTTAATGGATGCTGGATGGCTGACTTTCCAAGAGGATCGGCCCAATGTGAGAACCAACCCGCTCGCCAATCATGGAGGGGGAGCGGTTAACGCCGTCGAGTCCGATAGGCCGCACAGGTCTAAACCTTTAAGGAATGTGGCAACCCCTAGGAGGTTTATCTTTGAGGCCCTACAAAAAGGAGGTGTGATTCCCCATAGTGGGTGTAAGGAGGATTCCTGTTTGCTACATTCTGGCGAGCTGCATGACATGGAGACGTGTTTGGGAGTAGAGGAATTGTTACAGCGGATGATAGATCAAGGTCAACTGGAAGTCGGCAGTGAAGGAAAAGAAGAGCAGCATATATGCATGCAGTCTACGGAGGGGAGCAGTGTTGCGAAGCCCAAACCCTTGGTGATATACTTCACTAAAAGCGCAGCTTCGCAAAAGCCCGGACACCCCTTAGTAGCCAAACCTGTCCCTTTCCCGTACCAAAATAGCCACGCAGTCCCGTGGAGATATACACCTCCGAGGGAGAAGGAAGAAGAAGCCACTGACATCAGCTCGCTGTCAGCTAAAGTAACAAATATCACGGGACTGAGTGGTGTGACCCGTAGTGGTCGTGTGTTCGCGCCTCCGGACCTACCAGTCCAACCCGCAGACGTCAAGGGAAAAGGAAAAGTGGTGGAGGAACAAGATGGCGAAGCACCCCACGCTTCGAATAAAGATATTCCGACAAAGGGCCCCCCGGAGAAAAAGGATGGTAAAAAGGAGGTGTCGCTAGAGGAAGCCAACGAGTTCCTCCGGATAATTCAGCAGAGCGAATTCAAGGTTATCGAACAGCTCAACAAAACCCCGGCCAGGGTCTCGCTGTTGGAGTTACTTATGAGCTCCGAGCCTCATCGGGCTCTGCTAGTAAAAGTTCTGAACGAGGCCCATGTGGCCCAAGATATCTCAGTAGAAGGTTTCGGAGGGCTGGTCAACAATATCACTGCCAACAACTATCTTGCCTTCGCCGAAGAAGAAATCCCCGCCGAGGGGAGAGGGCATAATAAGGCTTTACACGTATCAGTCAAGTGTATGGACCATATCGTAGCCAAGGTGCTCATCGATAATGGTTCCAGTTTAAACGTGATGCCTAAAAGCACTTTGGAGAAGTTACCATTCAATGCTTCCCACTTAAAGCCGAGTTCAATGGTGGTTCGTGCCTTCGACGGCACTCGCCGAGAGGTTAGGGGAGAGATCGATCTCCCAGTACAAATAGGCCCTCACACCTATCAAGTCACCTTCCAAATAATGGATATTAACCCCCCCTACAGCTGTCTGTTGGGGCGCCCGTGGATCCACTCAGTAGGAGTTGTGCCCTCTACGCTTCACCAAAAGTTGAAATTCGTAGTGGAGGGGCACTTGGTCATCGTGTCAGGCGAGGAAGACATCTTGGTAAGCTGCCCATCCTCTATGCCTTATGTGGAAGCCGCAGAAGAATCGTTAGAAACCGCTTTCCAATCTTTTGAGGTGGTCAGCATTTCCTCCGTGGACTCCCTCTCTGGGCAACCTTGTCTATCCGATGCAGCAGTAATGATGGCCCGAGTTATGTTGGGGAACGGTTATGAACCCGGGATGGGTTTAGGCAAAGACAACGGCGGCATAACTAGCCTGATAAATACCCAAGGAAATCGTGGGAAGTATGGTTTAGGCTATAAGCCCACTCAGGCGGACATGAAAAGAAGCATCACGGGAAGGAAGAGCAGTGGTCAAAGCTCGCGTTGGAGACAAGAAAGTGAAGGAAGCCCGCCCTGCCACATAAGTAGAAGCTTTATAAGCGCGGTTCTGGGAGACAAAGGTCAAGTGGTCGCAATATGCGAAGATGATGTTCCGAGTACATTGGATTTGGTACGACCATGCCCTCCTGATTTCCAGCTGAGAAATTGGCGAGTGGAGGAACGCCCCGGCATTTACGCAACGAGCATAATGTAAACCTTTACGGTTTTAAAAGCTCTATAGTTGGGCCTAGGCTTTAGAGTTTTTCCTTTTGTTAAGGCTTTGTGTCTTTTGTTTTTGAATTTATAATACAAGGATCTTTCTTCATCTGTTCCTACGTCTCTACCCATTCTCATTCATTTGCATGTTTACTTCTTTTTCTGAAATGGCATATCCGATGATGACTCCCCCGAAGGTACTAATACCTGGGACCCGCCTATCGACTTCGAGCAAGAAATGAATCAAACGGAAGATGAAGGAAACGAGGATGTGGGACTTCCCCCAAAATTAGAAAGAATGGTCGCCCATGAGGACCAAGAAATGGGGCTTCATCAAGAAGAAACAGAGTTGGTAGACTTAGGAATTGGCAGTGGAAAGAGGGAAGTAAAGATAGGTACAGGTATTACCGCACCTATCCGTGAAGAATTAATAATCCTGCTAAAAGACTACCAAGACATCTTTGCTTGGTCATACCAAGATATGCCCGGTTTGAGTTCTGACATTGTACAGCACCGATTACCTCTAAATCCCGAGTGTTCCCCGGTAAAACAGAAACTGAGAAGGATGAAGCCCGAAACATCCTTGAAGATAAAAGAAGAAGTGAAGAAGCAATTTGACGCTGGATTTCTGGCCGTCGCTCGGTATCCAGAATGGGTTGCCAACATCGTACCAGTTCCTAAGAAAGATGGGAAAGTACGAATGTGTGTGGATTATCGGGACCTGAATCGGGCCAATCCCAAGGACAATTTTCCTTTACCACACATCGATATCCTCGTAGATAACACGGCCAATTTCGCTTTATTTTCCTTCATGGACGGTTTCTCTGGTTACAATCAGATAAAGATGGCGCCCGAGGATATGGAAAAGACTACTTTCGTCACCCTGTGGGGGACGTTCTGTTACAAGGTGATGTCCTTTGGACTCAAGAATGCCGAGGCAACTTATCAATGGGCCATGGTAGCTTTGTTCCATGATATGATGCATCAAGAGATCGAGGTCTACGTGGACGACATAATTGCTAAATCTGAATCCGAGGAAGAACACCTTGTCAACCTGCGGAAGTTGTTCGAAAGGCTTAAGAAATATCAATTAAGGTTGAACCCCGCTAAGTGTACCTTTGGGGTCAAATCAGGGAAATTGCTTGGTTTCGTTGTAAGCCAGAAAGGGATAGAGGTAGACCTCGAAAAGGTGAAGGCTATCCTTGAGATGCCAGAACCCCGTACAGAGAGGCAAGTCCAAGGTTTCCTGGGACGCTTGAATTATATTGCCAGATTCATATCGCAGCTCACCGCCATTTGTGAGCCGTTGTTCAAACTCTTACGCAAAAACCAAACTGATCGCTGGAATGAGGATTGCCAAGAAGCTTTTGGAAGGATCAAAAAGTCCCTTATGAATCCTCCCGTGCTTATGCCACCAGTACCTGGAAGGCCCCTCATTTTGTACATGACAATCTTGGACGAATCAATGGGGTGTATGTTGGGGCAACATGACGAATCCGGGAAGAAAGAGCGCGCTGTTTACTACTTAAGTAAGAAGTTCACGACCTGTGAGATGAATTACTCCTTGCTCGAAAGAACGTGTTGTGCTTTAGTATGGGCATCCCATCGCCTAAGGCAGTACATGCTGAGCCATACTACCTGGTTGATATCCAAGATGGACCCGGTTAAGTACATCTTTGAAAAGCCAGCTCTCACGAGACGAATCGCCCGGTGGCAAGTCCTGCTATCCGAGTTTGATATAGTCTACGTCACCCAAAAGGCGATAAAAGGAAGCGCCTTAGCAGATTATTTGGCTCAACAGCCTCTTAACGACTATCAGCCCATGCATCCTGAATTCCCGGATGAGGACATCATGGCCTTGTTTGAGGAAAGATTGGACGAAGATCGGGACAAATGGACTGTATGGTTTGACGGAGCGTCAAACATTCTAGGTCATGGTGTTGGGGCAGTATTGGTCTCTCCGGACAATCAATGTGTACCCTTCACAGCCAGGCTAGGATTCGACTGCACCAACAACATGGTCGAATATGAAGCATGTGCCCTAGCCGTCCAGGCAGCGATTGACTCCAATGTCAAACTACTCAAGGTGTACTGCGACTCGGCATTGGTAATCCATCAGCTGAGAGGGGAATGGGAGACTAGAGATCCCAAGTTGATACCCTACTAAGCCTATATCAAGGAATTGGCTAAGACCTTTTATGAGATCTCCTTCCATCATGTTCCCCGCGAGGAAAATCAAATGGCGGATACGCTTGCTACTTTGGCGTCTATGTTCCAGCTAACGCCGCACGGGGATCTACCCTACATTGAATTTTGGTGTCGTGGCAAACCCACGCATTGTTGCCAAGTAGAAGAGGAACGGGACGGAAAGCCTTGGTATTTCGACATCAAGCGATATGTCGTAAGCAAAGAATACCCGCCAGAGATTGCCGACAATGATAAAAGGACATTGAGAAGGTTGGCAGCCGGTTTCTTCATGAGCGGAAGCATACTGTATAAGAGAAATCACGACATGACACTCCTGCGGTGTGTGGATGCCAGGGAGGCAAATCACATGATCGAGGAAGTCTATGAGGGCTCGTTTGGAACGCACGCCAACGGGCATGCTATGGCCAGGAAGATCCTAAGAGCAGGTTATTACTGGCTTACCATGGAAAGTGATTGTTGTGTCCATGTGAGGAAGTGCCACAGATGTCAAGCGTTCGCAGATAATGTCAATGCCCCACCATATCCTCTGAATGTCATGTCCGCCCCTTGGCCTTTCTCCATGTGGGGAATAGATGTCATCGGGGCCATTAAGCCCAAAGCCTCGAATGGTCATTGCTTCATCCTCGTAGCAATAGATTATTTCACCAAGTGGGTCGAGGCGGCTTCATATACCAATGTCACGAGGAATGTGGTGGTCAGGTTCACTAAGAAAGAGATCATCTGCCGATATGGTTTGCCAAGGAAGATTATCACGGACAACGGCACCAACCTGAATAACAAGATGATGGGGGAAATGTGCGAGGAGTTTAAAATCCAGCATCACAATTCCACACCCTACCGGCCAAAGATGAATGGAGTCGTGGAAGCGGCCAATAAGAATATCAAAAAGATTATCCAAAAGATGACCGTGTCATACAAGGATTGGCACGAAATGCTCCTATTCGCGTTACACGGTTACCGAACTTCAGTGCGAATGTCAACTGGGGCAACGTCGTTCTCATTGGTATATGGGATGGAGGCTGTGTTACCGTTTGAGGTAGAAGTCCCGTCATTAAGGATCTTGGCAGAATCCGGATTAAAGGAATCAGAGTGGGCTCAAACGCGCTATGACCAGCTCAACCTCATTGAGGGTAAGCGCTTAACAGCCATGAGTCATGGGCGCGTGTACCAGCAAAGAATGAAGAGTGCATTCGACAAGAAATTACGCTTGCGCAAGTTCCATGAGGGAGACCTTGTGCTAAAGAAAATGTCCCATGCTGTCAAGGACAATCGAGGGAAATGGGCCCCGAACTACGAAGGGCCTTTTGTTGTGAAGAGGGCTTTTTCTGGAGGAGCCCTGGTGCTTACCAACATGGATGGCGAAGAGCTACCTTCACCCGTGAATTCTGATGTCGTCAAACGATATTATGCTTAGAAGCTGGGGCAATTAAGGATGTCGCTGCATGTTCTTTATCTTTATGCGTTTTCTGGATTTCCCCCAGGGATTTCCTGTCTGTTGTACCTCTCGTTACAATCTTTCAAAGAAATGAACGTGGATTCGAGGCTTTAGTCCTCACGTTAGTTTCAAACCTTGCGTTGATTTGTGATCACCTGAGCCCTTCCGCTCAGTTCATGGGATGCCCCAAGCGCTTAATTAGAATTGAACCTGAACCAACTTTCCCTAAAATTTGCTGCGTTTGAAAACATTCATGCATACGCATATGCATACGCATGCATATTGTTGTGGTAAAACAGGGGCAGGATCATCTTGAGCTACCTTCTGGGGTAGAGACAAAACATGAACAGCAGAAACCAATCAAGGTAAGACAGCGATGCGGTCAAGATTGGCCCCACCAGGTTGTTTCTTACTTGCAGGTACACAGGAACGGATGCAAGTGGGGATGGGGTCACGACCGACTGATCGTCGCCCCTTTCTCCACGCTAAGCAAGCGGAGAACATCGCTGCAAGGCAGCCCCGTATCATTTGTATTCGCAGTTTTCTTTTACTTTTTGTTTGTTTTAAAAATAAGTAATCAATGCCTAACTCTAACTTAAGTAAGTTCAAGTTAAGCAAGACGCTAAACCATAAGGAAGGAGGGGACATGGTTAATGTTCCTCTCAAAAAAAAAAATGCAGGTTAGCTCGCCTGGGCGAGCTGAGCTCGCCTGGGCGAGCCACCCCTGCACCAAATTATAAGAATGACGAAAGGGGGGACGTTTTTGCATTCAAAAACTTCTTTTCCCCCCCTTTCAAAAGACATACCCACGGGATTGACGAGTTTGCAGCCCTAGGGTCATCATTTTTCGCATTTTTTGATTCCGTTTTGCGCTTTTGTTCATCACCAACAAGTAAGTGTTCCATCCCTAAGCTTTCTAGCTTTTAATTGGTGTATTTTGATCTCCTTTTGGTGCTCTAAATTGTGGGAATGTGCTTAAATATGTGGGGCAATTTTGGTTTGTTTTCTTGCTTGATTAGGTTGAATTGGGGGTTTGTATGGGATGGCCCTAGGCCTATAATGCATTTTGAAACAATGGGACATGCCACATTGTCCCCGTTCTCTTGCTATTGATGCCTAAACGCGCGCCCGCCAAGTGTTCGGTGAAATGCCTCAATGGCATTAGCGCGTGACTTTTATAAGGAAACAACCCATGGGGCGTTTTGGTTTGCACATATTTTCTATTTTTTGGGACATGCATTCTTTCCCGAAAAAGGCTAGAGTGATTGCCCCACATATATCCTAGGCCTAGGAACCAAAGTTTTTATGCAAAAGAACACAAGAGGAGGTGCATGTTGGGTAAAGTAACCCTTTTTGGCCAGCAATCAGCTATGGGCCACGCTACAATATTTTCCCTATGCCTAGATGGTTAGGAATTTTGCTCATCATAAATGTGTAGGTTAGAATAGGTAGCAAAATACCTTTGGCAATTTACACTTTGGGTATGGTAGCAAAATACTTGGATGTATGTACATATAATTTTTGGTAGTCAAAATGTCTCACAAAAATCTATAAATATGTTGCATGTTATGTAAAGGAAATACATTACAAAAATACCTTTTAATTTGAATACAATTTTAGTGAGCAAAAGAAAATATACTTGAATTTGCATGCAGCTTTAGGTAGTAAAAAACACTTGAAAAAAAAAAGCATGAAATGTAGCACCTTATTGTGTAGATAGTCAAGATTCATCATGAAGTTTGTGTATGTATAGGTATTAGAAATATCAAGATGTGCACGTATGCAATTTTTGATAGCCAAAGTGCTTAGAGTATGCATGTATGTGAATTTAGCAAAGGAAATGTGTGTGATGTAGGTAACAAATACACCTTGGAAGTACATGTAAATAATCTAGGTAACGAAGGTGCCTTGATTGTATATGGGTACATTTTTCTTAGTTATAAGAATGTCGTGTGCAAGTGAACGTTCGTGAAGAAGTATGCGCATAAGCTTGCTCTAAATTTACATTGATGTCTGTATTTATTGGAGGGGGGTTGTATGCCATTTTTGTTTTAAGGGTAGCATTTCTTGGTAAAAACTAACTTTCCAAATGTTTGCCTTCGCAGGAATGGCCCCGAGGAAGCTTGCCTCAAAGAGGTCCAGGAAGGACAAGGCGGCCGAAGGAACTAGTTCCGCTCCGGAGTACGACAGTCACCGCTTTAGGACGCTGTACACCAGCAGCGCTTCGAGGCCATCAAGGGATGGTCGTTTCTCCCGGGAGCGACGCGTCCAGCTCAGGGATGACGAGTATACTGATTTCCAGAGGAAATA